>NC_090173.1:827720-1082720 GCF_024679245.1 Pseudorasbora parva | reverse complement strand
ATACGCGCAAAGTGCGCTCGTTATTTCAAAAAAGCTCATCTCAGTTCAACGCGATCTCACAAAGCTCTGTTATCAATAAAAATGACTGCACAATGAATCTTTTTTTATAATGTCTAAACTTTCTTTGTTATAATCAGAGGATTTGTCAGCATACAGAATTCAGCACTGCACAAAAACTCTTGAGCGGTGAAGGGATTCTTCTCTTAAATGAATCTGTTTGGCCATTGCGTTCTAGAAATAAACATTTGTTGTATCGGCTTTGTTTAACCAATATATTGGTTACATTGCACAACGCGGCAAAAACGTGTTATACTCTGCCTCCACCTGTAATTTGTTTTTATTTCATTTTATAACATTTTATTTGTTTCTAGATGTTTTCTTTTTAGATTTTTTTTTATTTTGCTGTAGTCATGCAAATAGTTTTGTTCTCCCGAAATCCACACACACACACGAGTAGCTACCGCCCGCACTCAGCCATCAAATCTAGTCCCGCGCCGCACTCTATATGCGTTGGGTTCCGCGAGTCCCGCGCCTCACTCTATATGCGCTGGGTTCCGTGAGTCCCGCACCTCACTCTATATGCGCTGGGTTCCGTGAGTCCCGCACCTCACTCAATATGCGCTGGGTTCCGCGAGTCCCGCGCCGCACTCTATATGCGTTGGGTTCCGCGAGTCCCGCGCCTCACTCTATATGCGTTGGGTTCCGCGAGTCCCGCGCCGCACTCTATATGCGTTGGGTTCCGCGAGTCCCGCGCCTCACTCTATATGCGTTGGGTTCCGCGAGTCCCGCGCCTCACTCTATATGCGCTGGGTTCCGTGAGTCCCGCGCCTCACTCTATATGCGCTGGGTTCTGTGAGTCCCGCACCTCACTCAATATGCGCAGGGTTCCGCGAGTCCCGCGCCTCACTCTATATGCGTTGGGTTCCGCGAGTCCCGCGCCTCACTCTATATGCGTTGGGTTCCGCGAGTCCCGCGCCTCACTCTATATGCGCTGGGTTCCGCGAGTCCCGCGCCTCACTCTATATGCGCTGGGTTCCGTGAGTCCCGCACCTCACTCAATATGCGCTGGGTTCCGCGAGTCCCGCGCCGCACTCTATATGCGTTGGGTTCCGTGAGTCCCGCGCCTCACTCTATATGCGTTGGGTTCCGCGAGTCCCGCGCCGCACTCTATATGCGCTGGGTTCCGTGAGTCCCGCACCTCACTCTATATGCGCTGGGTTCCGCGAGTCCCGCGCCGCACTCTATATGCGTTGGGTTCCGTGAGTCCCGCGCCTCACTCTATATGCGTTGGGTTCCGCGAGTCCCGCGCCTCACTCTATATAAGCTGGGTTCCGTGAGTCCCACACCTCACTCTATATGCGTTGGGTTCCGCTAGTCCCGCGCCTCACTCTATATGCGCTGGGTTCCGCGAGTCCCGCGCCTCACTCTATATGCGTTGGGTTCCGCTAGTCCCGCGCCTCACTCTATATGCGTTGGGTTCCGCGAGTCCCGCGCCGCACTCTATATGCGTTGGGTTCCGCGAGTCCCGCGCCTCACTCTATATGCGCTGGGTTCCGCGAGTCCCGCGCCTCACTCTATATGCGTTGGGTTCCGCAAGTCCCGCGCCTCACTCTATATGCGCTGGGTTCCGCAAGTCCCGCGCCTCACTCTATATGCGCTGGGTTCCGCAAGTCCAGCACCGCACTCTATATGCGTTGGGTTCCGCGAGTCCCGCGCCTCACTCTATATGCGCTGGGTTCCGCAAGTCCCGCGCTTCACTCTATATGCGTTGGGTTCCGCGAGTCCCGCGCCTCACTCTATATGCGTTGGGTTCCGCGAGTCCCGCGCCTCACTCTATATGCGCTGGGTTCCGCGAGTCCCGCGCCTCACTCTATATGCGCTGGGTTCCGTGAGTCCCGCACCTCACTCAATATGCGCTGGGTTCCGCGAGTCCCGCGCCGCACTCTATATGCGTTGGGTTCCGTGAGTCCCGCGCCTCACTCTATATGCGTTGGGTTCCGCGAGTCCCGCGCCGCACTCTATATGTGCTGGGTTCCGTGAGTCCCGCACCTCACTCTATATGCGCTGGGTTCCGCGAGTCCCGCGCCGCACTCTATATGCGTTGGGTTCCGTGAGTCCCGCGCCTCACTCTATATGCGTTGGGTTCCGCGAGTCCCGCGCCTCACTCTATATAAGCTGGGTTCCGTGAGTCCCACACCTCACTCTATATGCGTTGGGTTCCGCTAGTCCCGCGCCTCACTCTATATGCGCTGGGTTCCGCGAGTCCCGCGCCTCACTCTATATGCGTTGGGTTCCGCTAGTCCCGCG
Organism: Pseudorasbora parva; assembly: GCF_024679245.1. Taxonomy (NCBI): domain Eukaryota; kingdom Metazoa; phylum Chordata; class Actinopteri; order Cypriniformes; family Gobionidae; genus Pseudorasbora; species Pseudorasbora parva. The sequence goes on along the minus strand of NC_090173.1, from coordinate 1,080,413 downwards.
CCTCACTCTATATGCGTTGGGTTCCGCGAGTCCCGCGCCGCACTCTATATGCGTTGGGTTCCGCGAGTCCCGCGCCTCACTCTATATGCGCTGGGTTCCGCGAGTCCCGCGCCTCACTCTATATGCGTTGGGTTCAGCAAGTCCCGCGCCTCACTCTATATGCGCTGGGTTCCGCAAGTCCCGCGCCTCACTCTATATGCGCTGGGTTCCGCAAGTCCAGCACCGCACTCTATATGCGTTGGGTTCCGCGAGTCCCGCGCCTCACTCTATATGCGCTGGGTTCCGCAAGTCCCGCGCTTCACTCTATATGCGTTGGGTTCCGCGAGTCCCGCACCGCACTCTATATGCGTTGGGTTCCGTAAGTCCCGCGCCTCACTCTATATGCGCTGGGTTCCGTGAGTCCCGCGCCTCACTCTATATGCGCTGGGTTCCGCGAGTCCCGCGCCTCACTCTATTTGCATTGGGTTCCGCGAGTCCCGCGCCGCACTCTATATGCGCTGGGTTCCGCGAGTCCCGCGCCGCACTCTATATGCGCTTGGTTCCGTGAGTCCTGCGCCGCACTCTTTATGCGTTGGGTTCCGCGAGTCCCGCGCCGCACTCTATATGCGCTTGGTTCCGCGAGTCCCGCGCCGCACTCTATATGCGTTGGGTTCCGCGAGTCCCGCGCCGCACTCTATATGCGCTTGGTTCCGCGAGTCCCGCGCCGCACTCTATATGCGTTGGGTTCCGCGAGTCCCGCGCCTCACTCTATATGCGCTGGGTTCCGTGAGTCCTGCGCCGCACTCTTTATGCGTTGGGTTCCGCGAGTCCCGCGCCGCACTCTATATGCGTTGGGTTCCGTGAGTCCCGCGCCGCACTCTATATGCGCTGGGTTCCGCGAGTCCCGCGCCGCACTCTATATGCGTTGGGTTCCGCGAGTCCCGCGCCTCACTCTATATGCGCTGGGTTCAGTGAGTCCCGTGCCTCACTCTATATGCGCTGGGTTCCGTGAGTCCCGCGCCTCACTCTATATGCGTTGGGTTCCGCAAGTCCCGCGCCTCACTCTATATGCGCTGGGTTCCGCAAGTCCCGCGCCGCACTCTATATGCGTTGGGTTCCGCGAGTCCCGCGCCTCACTCTATATGCGCTGGGTTCAGTGAGTCCCGCGCCTCACTCTATATGCGCTGGGTTCCGTGAGTCCCGCGCCTCACTCTATATGCGCTGGGTTCCGGGAGTCCCGCGCCTCACTCTATATGCGTTGGGTTCCGCAAGTCCAGCGCCTCACTCTATATGCGCTGGGTTCCGCATGTCCCGCGCCTCACTCTATATGCGCTGGGTTCCGCAAGTCCAGCACCGCACTCTATATGCGTTGGGTTCCGCGAGTCCCGCGCCTCACTCTATATGCGCTGGGTTCCGCAAGTCCCGCGCTTCACTCTATATGCGTTGGGTTCCGCGAGTCCCGCACCGCACTCTATATGCGTTGGGTTCCGTGAGTCCCGCGCCTCACTCTATATGCGCTGGGTTCCGTGAGTCCCGCGCCTCACTCTATATGCGCTGGGTTCCGCGAGTCCCGCGCCTCACTCTATATGCTTTGGGTTCCGCGAGTCCCGCGCCGCACTCTATATGCGCTGGGTTCCGCGAGTCCCGTGCCGCACTCTATATGCGTTGGGTTCCGCGAGTCCCGCGCCGCACTCTATATGCGCTTGGTTCCGCGAGTCCCGCGGCGCACTCTATATGCGTTGGGTTCCGCGAGTCCCGCGCCTCACTCTATATGCGCTGGGTTCCGTGAGTCTCGCACCTCACTCAATATGCGCTGGGTTCCGCGAGTCCCGCGCCGCACTCTATATGCGTTGGGTTCCGCGAGTCCCGCGAGTCCCGCGACTCACTCTATATGCGCTGGGTTCCGTGAGTCCCGCGCCTCACTCTATATGCGCTGGGTTCCGCGAGTCCCGCGCCTCACTCTATATGCGCTGGGTTCCGCAAGTCCCGCGCTTCACTCTATATGCGTTGGGTTCCGCGAGTCCCGCACCGCACTCTATATGCGTTAGGTTCCGTGAGTCCCGCGCCTCACTCTATATGCGCTGGGTTCCGTGAGTCCCGCGCCTCACTCTATATGCGCTGGGTTCCGCGAGTCCCGCGCCTCACTCTATTTGCATTGGGTTCCGCGAGTCCCGCGCCGCACTCTATATGCGCTGGGTTCCGCGAGTCCCGCGCCGCACTCTATATGCGTTGGGTTCCGCGAGTCCCGCGCCGCACTCTATATGCGCTTGGTTCCGCGAGTCCCGCGCCGCACTCTATATGCGTTGGGTTCCGCGAGTCCCGCGCCTCACTCTATATGCGCTGGGTTCCGTGAGTCCCGCGCCGCACTCTTTATGCGTTGGGTTCCGCGAGTCCCGCGCCGCACTCTATATGCGTTGGGTTCCGTGAGTCCCGCGCCGCACTCTATATGCGCTGGGTTCCGCGAGTCCCGCGCCGCACTCTATATGCGTTGGGTTCCGCGAGTCCCGCGCCGCACTCTATATGCGTTGGGTTCCGCGAGTCCCGCGAGTCCCGCGACTCACTCTATATGCGCTGGGTTCTGTGAGTCCCGCGCCTCACTCTATATGCACTCTATATGCGCTGGGTTCCGCGAGTCCCGCGCCGCACTCTATATGCGTTGGGTTCCGCGAGTCCCGCGCCTCACTCTATATGCGCTGGGTTCAGTGAGTCCCGCGCCTCACTCTATATGCGCTGGGTTCCGTGAGTCCCGCGCCTCACTCTATATGCGCTGGGTTCCGCGAGTCCCGCGCCTCACTCTATATGCGTTGGGTTCCGCAAGTCCCGCGCCTCACTCTATATGCGCTGGGTTCCGCAAGTCCAGCACCGCACTCTATATGCGTTGGGTTCCGCGAGTCCCGCGCCTCACTCTATATGCGCTGGGTTCCGCAAGTCCCGCGCTTCACTCTATATGCGTTGGGTTCCGCGAGTCCCGCACCGCACTCTATATGCGCTGGGTTCCGCAAGTCCAGCACCGCACTCTATATGCGTTGGGTTCCGCGAGTCCCGCGCCTCACTCTATATGCGCTGGGTTCCGCAAGTCCCGCGCTTCACTCTATATGCGTTGGGTTCCGCGAGTCCCGCACCGCACTCTATATGCGTTGGGTTCCGTGAGTCCCGCGCCTCACTCTATATGCGCTGGGTTCCGTGAGTCCCGCGCCTCACTCTATATGCGCTGGGTTCCGTGAGTCCCGCGCCTCACTCTATATGCGCTGGGTTCCGCGAGTCCCGCGCCTCACTCTATATGCGTTGGGTTCCGCAAGTCCCGCGCCTCACTCTATATGCGCTGGGTTCCGCAAGTCCAGCACCGCACTCTATATGCGTTGGGTTCCGCGAGTCCCGCGCCTCACTCTATATGCGCTGGGTTCCGCAAGTCCCGCGCTTCACTCTATATGCGTTGGGTTCCGCGAGTCCCGCGCCTCACTCTATATGCGCTGGGTTCTGTGAGTCCCGCGCCTCACTCTATATGCGCTGGGTTCCGCGAGTCCCGCGCCTCACTCTATATGCATTGGGTTCCGCGAGTCCCGCGCCGCACTCTTTATGCGCTGGGTTCCGCGAGTCCCGCGCCGCACTCTATATGCGTTGGGTTCCGCGAGTCCCGCGCCTCACTCTATATGCGCTGGGTTCCGCGAGTCCCGCGACTCACTCTATATGCGCTGGGTTCCGTGAGTCCCGCGCCTCACTCTATATGCGTTGGGTTCCGCGAGTCCCGCGCCTCACTCTATATGCGCTGGGTTCCGCGAGTCCCGCGCCTCACTCTATATGCGCTGGGTTCCGCGAGTCCCGCGCCTCACTCTATATGCGCTGGGTTCCGTGAGTCCCACGCCTCACTCTATATGCGTTGGGTTCCGCGAGTCCCGCGCCGCACTCTATATGCGCTGGGTTCCATGAGTCCCGCGCCTCACTCTATATGCGTTGGGTGCCGCGAGTCCCGCGCCTCACTCTATATGCGCTGGGTTCCGTGAGTCCCACGCCTCACTCTATATGCGCTGGGTTCCGCGAGTCCCGCGCCTCACTCTATATGCGCTGGGTTCCGCGAGTCCCGCGCCTCACTCTATATGCGTTGGGTTCCGTGAGTCCCGCGCCTCACTCTATATGCGTTGGGTTCCGTGAGTCCCGCGCCTCACTCTATATGCGTTGGGTTCCATGAGTCCCGCGCCTCACTCTATATGCGCTTGGTTCCGCGAGTCCCGCGCCGCACTCTATATGCGCTGGGTTCCGTGAGTCTCGCACCTCACTCAATATGCGCTGGGTTCCGCGAGTCCCGCGACTCACTCTATATGCGCTGGGTTCTGTGAGTCCCGCGCCTCACTCTATATGCGCTGGGTTCCGCGAGTCCCGCGCCTCACTCTATATGCGTTGGGTTCTGCGAGTCCCGCGCCGCACTCTATATGCGCTGGGTTCCGCGAGTCCCGCGCCGCACTCTATATGCGCTGGGTTCCGTGAGTCTCGCACCTCACTCAATATGCGCTGGGTTCCGCGAGTCCCGCGCCGCACTCTATATGCGTTGGGTTCCGCGAGTCCCGCGCCGCACTCTATATGCGTTGGGTTCCGCGAGTCCCGCGCCTCACTCTATATGCGCTGGGTTCCGCGAGTCCCGCGCCTCACTCTATATGCATTGGGTTCTGCGAGTCCCGCGCCGCACTCTATATGCGCTGGGTTCCGCGAGTCCCGCGCCGCACTCTATATGCGCTGTGTTCCGCGAGTCCCGCGCCGCACTCTATATGCGTTGGGTTCCGCGAGTCCCGCGCCGCACTCTATATGCGCTTGGTTCCGCGAGTCCCGCGCCGCACTCTATATGCGTTGGGTTCCGCGAGTCCCGCGCCTCACTCTATATGCGCTGGGTTCCGCAAGTCCCGCGCCTCACTCTATATGCGCTGGGTTCCGCAAGTCCCGCGCCTCACTCTATATGCGCTGGGTTCCGCAAGTCCAGCACCGCACTCTATATGCGTTGGGTTCCGCGAGTCCCGCGCCTCACTCTATATGCGCTGGGTTCCGCAAGTCCCGCGCTTCACTCTATATGCGTTGGGTTCCGCGAGTCCCGCGCCTCACTCTATATGCGTTGGGTTCCGCGAGTCCCGCGCCTCACTCTATATGCGCTGGGTTCCGCGAGTCCCGCGCCTCACTCTATATGCGCTGGGTTCCGTGAGTCCCGCACCTCACTCAATATGCGCTGGGTTCCGCGAGTCCCGCGCCGCACTCTATATGCGTTGGGTTCCGTGAGTCCCGCGCCTCACTCTATATGCGTTGGGTTCCGCGAGTCCCGCGCCGCACTCTATATGTGCTGGGTTCCGTGAGTCCCGCACCTCACTCTATATGCGCTGGGTTCCGCGAGTCCCGCGCCGCACTCTATATGCGTTGGGTTCCGTGAGTCCCGCGCCTCACTCTATATGCGTTGGGTTCCGCGAGTCCCGCGCCTCACTCTATATAAGCTGGGTTCCGTGAGTCCCACACCTCACTCTATATGCGTTGGGTTCCGCTAGTCCCGCGCCTCACTCTATATGCGCTGGGTTCCGCGAGTCCCGCGCCTCACTCTATATGCGTTGGGTTCCGCTAGTCCCGCGCCTCACTCTATATGCGTTGGGTTCCGCGAGTCCCGCGCCGCACTCTATATGCGTTGGGTTCCGCGAGTCCCGCGCCTCACTCTATATGCGCTGGGTTCCGCGAGTCCCGCGCCTCACTCTATATGCGTTGGGTTCCGCAAGTCCCGCGCCTCACTCTATATGCGCTGGGTTCCGCAAGTCCCGCGCCTCACTCTATATGCGCTGGGTTCCGCAAGTCCAGCACCGCACTCTATATGCGTTGGGTTCCGCGAGTCCCGCGCCTCACTCTATATGCGCTGGGTTCCGCAAGTCCCGCGCTTCACTCTATATGCGTTGGGTTCCGCGAGTCCCGCACCGCACTCTATATGCGTTGGGTTCCGTAAGTCCCGCGCCTCACTCTATATGCGCTGGGTTCCGTGAGTCCCGCGCCTCACTCTATATGCGCTGGGTTCCGCGAGTCCCGCGCCTCACTCTATTTGCATTGGGTTCCGCGAGTCCCGCGCCGCACTCTATATGCGCTGGGTTCCGCGAGTCCCGCGCCGCACTCTATATGCGTTGGGTTCCGCGAGTCCCGCGCCGCACTCTATATGCGCTTGGTTCCGCGAGTCCCGCGCCGCACTCTATATGCGTTGGGTTCCGCGAGTCCCGCGCCTCACTCTATATGCGCTGGGTTCCGTGAGTCCTGCGCCGCACTCTTTATGCGTTGGGTTCCGCGAGTCCCGCGCCGCACTCTATATGCGTTGGGTTCCGTGAGTCCCGCGCCGCACTCTATATGCGCTGGGTTCCGCGAGTCCCGCGCCGCACTCTATATGCGTTGGGTTCCGCGAGTCCCGCGCCTCACTCTATATGCGCTGGGTTCAGTGAGTCCCGTGCCTCACTCTATATGCGCTGGGTTCCGTGAGTCCCGCGCCTCACTCTATATGCGTTGGGTTCCGCAAGTCCCGCGCCTCACTCTATATGCGCTGGGTTCCGCAAGTCCCGCGCCGCACTCTATATGCGTTGGGTTCCGCGAGTCCCGCGCCTCACTCTATATGCGCTGGGTTCAGTGAGTCCCGCGCCTCACTCTATATGCGCTGGGTTCCGTGAGTCCCGCGCCTCACTCTATATGCGCTGGGTTCCGGGAGTCCCGCGCCTCACTCTATATGCGCTGGGTTCCGCGAGTCCCGCGCCTCACTCTATATGCGCTGGGTTCCGCAAGTCCAGCACCGCACTCTATATGCGTTGGGTTCCGCGAGTCCCGCGCCTCACTCTATATGCGCTGGGTTCCGCAAGTCCCGCGCTTTACTCTATATGCGTTGGGTTCCGCGAGTCCCGCACCGCACTCTATATGCGTTGGGTTCCGTAAGTCCCGCGCCTCACTCTATATGCGCTGGGTTCCGTGAGTCCCGCGCCTCACTCTATATGCGCTGGGTTCCGCGAGTCCCGCGCCTCACTCTATTTGCATTGGGTTCCGCGAGTCCCGCGCCGCACTCTATATGCGCTGGGTTCCGCGAGTCCCGCGCCGCACTCTATATGCGTTGGGTTCCGCGAGTCCCGCGCCGCACTCTATATGCGCTTGGTTCCGCGAGTCCCGCGCCGCACTCTATATGCGTTGGGTTCCGCGAGTCCCGCGCCTCACTCTATATGCGCTGGGTTCCGTGAGTCCTGCGCCGCACTCTATATGCGTTGGGTTCCGCGAGTCCCGCGCCTCACTCTATATGCGCTGGGTTCAGTGAGTCCCGCGCCTCACTCTATATGCGCTGGGTTCCGTGAGTCCCGCGCCTCACTCTATATGCGCTGGGTTCCGGGAGTCCCGCGCCTCACTCTATATGCGTTGGGTTCCGCAAGTCCAGCGCCTCACTCTATATGCGCTGGGTTCCGCATGTCCCGCGCCTCACTCTATATGCGCTGGGTTCCGTGAGTCCCGCGCCTCACTCTATATGCGTTGGGTTCCGCAAGTCCCGCGCCTCACTCTATATGCGCTGGGTTCCGCAAGTCCCGCGCCGCACTCTATATGCGTTGGGTTCCACGAGTCCCGCGCCTCACTCTATATGCGCTGGGTTCAGTGAGTCCCGCGCCTCACTCTATATGCGCTGGGTTCCGTGAGTCCCGCGCCTCACTCTATATGCGCTGGGTTCCGGGAGTCCCGCGCCTCACTCTATATGCGTTGGGTTCCGCAAGTCCAGCGCCTCACTCTATATGCGCTGGGTTCCGCATGTCCCGCGCCTCACTCTATATGCGCTGGGTTCCGCAAGTCCAGCACCGCACTCTATATGCGTTGGGTTCCGCGAGTCCCGCGCCTCACTCTATATGCGCTGGGTTCCGCAAGTCCCGCGCTTCACTCTATATGCGTTGGGTTCCGCGAGTCCCGCACCGCACTCTATATGCGTTGGGTTCCGTGAGTCCCGCGCCTCACTCTATATGCGCTGGGTTCCGTGAGTCCCGCGCCTCACTCTATATGCGCTGGGTTCCGCGAGTCCCGCGCCTCACTCTATATGCTTTGGGTTCCGCGAGTCCCGCGCCGCACTCTATATGCGCTGGGTTCCGCGAGTCCCGTGCCGCACTCTATATGCGTTGGGTTCCGCGAGTCCCGCGCCGCACTCTATATGCGCTTGGTTCCGCGAGTCCCGCGGCGCACTCTATATGCGTTGGGTTCCGCGAGTCCCGCGCCTCACTCTATATGCGCTGGGTTCCGTGAGTCTCGCACCTCACTCAATATGCGCTGGGTTCCGCGAGTCCCGCGCCGCACTCTATATGCGTTGGGTTCCGCGAGTCCCGCGAGTCCCGCGACTCACTCTATATGCGCTGGGTTCCGTGAGTCCCGCGCCTCACTCTATATGCGCTGGGTTCCGCGAGTCCCGCGCCTCACTCTATATGCGCTGGGTTCCGCAAGTCCCGCGCTTCACTCTATATGCGTTGGGTTCCGCGAGTCCCGCACCGCACTCTATATGCGTTAGGTTCCGTGAGTCCCGCGCCTCACTCTATATGCGCTGGGTTCCGTGAGTCCCGCGCCTCACTCTATATGCGCTGGGTTCCGCGAGTCCCGCGCCTCACTCTATTTGCATTGGGTTCCGCGAGTCCCGCGCCGCACTCTATATGCGCTGGGTTCCGCGAGTCCCGCGCCGCACTCTATATGCGTTGGGTTCCGCGAGTCCCGCGCCGCACTCTATATGCGCTTGGTTCCGCGAGTCCCGCGCCGCACTCTATATGCGTTGGGTTCCGCGAGTCCCGCGCCTCACTCTATATGCGCTGGGTTCCGTGAGTCCCGCGCCGCACTCTTTATGCGTTGGGTTCCGCGAGTCCCGCGCCGCACTCTATATGCGTTGGGTTCCGTGAGTCCCGCGCCGCACTCTATATGCGCTGGGTTCCGCGAGTCCCGCGCCGCACTCTATATGCGTTGGGTTCCGCGAGTCCCGCGCCGCACTCTATATGCGTTGGGTTCCGCGAGTCCCGCGAGTCCCGCGACTCACTCTATATGCGCTGGGTTCTGTGAGTCCCGCGCCTCACTCTATATGCACTCTATATGCGCTGGGTTCCGCGAGTCCCGCGCCGCACTCTATATGCGTTGGGTTCCGCGAGTCCCGCGCCTCACTCTATATGCGCTGGGTTCAGTGAGTCCCGCGCCTCACTCTATATGCGCTGGGTTCCGTGAGTCCCGCGCCTCACTCTATATGCGCTGGGTTCCGCGAGTCCCGCGCCTCACTCTATATGCGTTGGGTTCCGCAAGTCCCGCGCCTCACTCTATATGCGCTGGGTTCCGCAAGTCCAGCACCGCACTCTATATGCGTTGGGTTCCGCGAGTCCCGCGCCTCACTCTATATGCGCTGGGTTCCGCAAGTCCCGCGCTTCACTCTATATGCGTTGGGTTCCGCGAGTCCCGCACCGCACTCTATATGCGCTGGGTTCCGCAAGTCCAGCACCGCACTCTATATGCGTTGGGTTCCGCGAGTCCCGCGCCTCACTCTATATGCGCTGGGTTCCGCAAGTCCCGCGCTTCACTCTATATGCGTTGGGTTCCGCGAGTCCCGCACCGCACTCTATATGCGTTGGGTTCCGTGAGTCCCGCGCCTCACTCTATATGCGCTGGGTTCCGTGAGTCCCGCGCCTCACTCTATATGCGCTGGGTTCCGTGAGTCCCGCGCCTCACTCTATATGCGCTGGGTTCCGCAAGTCCCGCGCCTCACTCTATATGCGCTGGGTTCCGCAAGTCCAGCACCGCACTCTATATGCGTTGGGTTCCGCGAGTCCCGCGCCTCACTCTATATGCGCTGGGTTCCGCAAGTCCCGCGCTTCACTCTATATGCGTTGGGTTCCGCGAGTCCCGCGCCTCACTCTATATGCGCTGGGTTCTGTGAGTCCCGCGCCTCACTCTATATGCGCTGGGTTCCGCGAGTCCCGCGCCTCACTCTATATGCATTGGGTTCCGCGAGTCCCGCGCCGCACTCTTTATGCGCTGGGTTCCGCGAGTCCCGCGCCGCACTCTATATGCGTTGGGTTCCGCGAGTCCCGCGCCTCACTCTATATGCGCTGGGTTCCGCGAGTCCCGCGACTCACTCTATATGCGCTGGGTTCCGTGAGTCCCGCGCCTCACTCTATATGCGTTGGGTTCCGCGAGTCCCGCGCCTCACTCTATATGCGCTGGGTTCCGCGAGTCCCGCGCCTCACTCTATATGCGCTGGGTTCCGCGAGTCCCGCGCCTCACTCTATATGCGCTGGGTTCCGTGAGTCCCACGCCTCACTCTATATGCGTTGGGTTCCGCGAGTCCCGCGCCGCACTCTATATGCGCTGGGTTCCATGAGTCCCGCGCCTCACTCTATATGCGTTGGGTGCCGCGAGTCCCGCGCCTCACTCTATATGCGCTGGGTTCCGTGAGTCCCACGCCTCACTCTATATGCGCTGGGTTCCGCGAGTCCCGCGCCTCACTCTATATGCGCTGGGTTCCGCGAGTCCCGCGCCTCACTCTATATGCGTTGGGTTCCGTGAGTCCCGCGCCTCACTCTATATGCGTTGGGTTCCGTGAGTCCCGCGCCTCACTCTATATGCGTTGGGTTCCATGAGTCCCGCGCCTCACTCTATATGCGCTTGGTTCCGCGAGTCCCGCGCCGCACTCTATATGCGCTGGGTTCCGTGAGTCTCGCACCTCACTCAATATGCGCTGGGTTCCGTGAGTCCCGCGCCGCACTCTATATGCGTTGGGTTCCGCGAGTCCCGCGACTCACTCTATATGCGCTGGGTTCTGTGAGTCCCGCGCCTCACTCTATATGCGCTGGGTTCCGCGAGTCCCGCGCCTCACTCTATATGCGCTGGGTTCCGCGAGTCCCGCGCCTCACTCTATATGCGTTGGGTTCCGCTAGTCCCGCGCCTCACTCTATATGCGTTGGGTTCCGTGAGTCCCGCGCCGCACTCTATATGCGCTGGGTTCCGCGAGTCCCGCGCCGCACTCTATATGCGTTGGGTTCCGCGAGTCCCGCGCCTCACTCTATATGCGCTGGGTTCCGCGAGTCCCGCGCCTCACTCTATATGCATTGGGTTCTGCGAGTCCCGCGCCGCACTCTATATGCGCTGGGTTCCGCGAGTCCCGCGCCGCACTCTATATGCGCTGTGTTCCGCGAGTCCCGCGCCGCACTCTATATGCGTTGGGTTCCGCGAGTCCCGCGCCGCACTCTATATGCGCTTGGTTCCGCGAGTCCCGCGCCGCACTCTATATGCGTTGGGTTCCGCGAGTCCCGCGCCTCACTCTATATGCGCTGGGTTCCGTGAGTCCCGCGCCTCACTCTATATGCGCTGGGTTCCGCGAGTCCCGCGCCGCACTCTATATGCGTTGGGTTCCGCGAGTCCCGCGCCTCACTCTATATGCGCTGGGTTCAGTGAGTCCCGCGCCTCACTCTATATGCGCTGGGTTCAGTGAGTCCCGCGCCTCACTCTATATGCGCTGGGTTCCGTGAGTCCCGCGCCTCACTCTATATGCGCTGGGTTCCGCGAGTCCCGCGCCTCACTCTATATGCGTTGGGTTCCGCAAGTCCCGCGCTTCACTCTATATGCTTTGGGTTCCGCGAGTCCCGCACCGCACTCTATATGCGTTGGGTTCCGTGAGTCCCGCGCCTCACTCTATATGCGCTGGGTTCCGTGAGTCCCGCGCCTCACTCTATATGCGCTGGGTTCCGCGAGTCCCGCGCCTCACTCTATATGCATTGGGTTCCGCGAGTCCCGCGCCGCACTCTATATGCGCTGGGTTCCGCGAGTCCCGCGCCGCACTCTATATGCGCTGGGTTCCGCGAGTCCCGCGCCGCACTCTATATGCGCTGGGTTCAGCGAGTCCCGCGCCGCACTCTATATGCGTTGGGTTCCGCGAGTCCCGCGCCGCACTCTATATGCGCTTGGTTCCGCGAGTACCGCGCCGCACTCTATATGCGTTGGGTTCCGCGAGTCCCGCGCCTCACTCTATATGCGCTGGGTTCCGCGAGTCCCGCGCCTCACTCTATATGCGTTGGGTTCCGCTAGTCCCGCGCCTCACTCTATATGCGTTGGGTTCCGTGAGTCCCGCGCCGCACTCTATATGCGCTGGGTTCCGCGAGTCCCGCGCCGCACTCTATATGCGTTGGGTTCCGCGAGTCCCGCGCCTCACTCTATATGCGCTGGGTTCAGTGAGTCCCGCGCCTCACTCTATATGCGCTGGGTTCCGTGAGTCCCGCGCCTCACTCTATATGCGCTGGGTTCCGCGAGTCCCGCGCCTCACTCTATATGCGTTGGGTTCCGCAAGTCCCGCGCCTCACTCTATATGCGCTGGGTTCCGCAAGTCCAGCACCGCACTCTATATGCGTTGGGTTCCGCGAGTCCCGCGCCTCACTCTATATGCGCTGGGTTCCGCAAGTCCCGCGCTTCACTCTATATGCGTTGGGTTCCGCGAGTCCCGCACCGCACTCTATATGCGTTGGGTTCCGTGAGTCCCGCGCCTCACTCTATATGCGCTGGGTTCCGCGAGTCCCGCGCCTCACTCTATATGCGCTGGGTTCCGCGAGTCCCGCGCCTCACTCTATATGCGCTGGGTTCCGCGAGTCCCGCGCCTCACTCTATATGCGCTGGGTTCCGTGAGTCCCATGCCTCACTCTATATGCGTTGGGTTCCGCGAGTCCCGCGCCACACTCTATATGCGCTGGGTTCCATGAGTCCCGCGCCTCACTCTATATGCGTTGGGTGCCGCGAGTCCCGCGCCTCACTCTATATGTGCTGGGTTCCGCGAGTCCCGCGCCTCACTCTATATGCGCTGGGTTCCGCAAGTCCAGCACCGCACTCTATATGCGTTGGGTTCCGCGAGTCCCGCGCCTCACTCTATATGCGCTGGGTTCCGCAAGTCCCGCGCTTCACTCTATATGCGTTGGGTTCCGCGAGTCCCGCACCGCACTCTATATGCGTTGGGTTCCGTGAGTCCCGCGCCTCACTCTATATGCGCTGGGTTCCGCGAGTCCCGCGCCTCACTCTATATGCGCTGGGTTCCGCGAGTCCCGCGCCTCACTCTATATGCGCTGGGTTCCGTGAGTCCCACGCCTCACTCTATATGCGTTGGGTTCCGCGAGTCCCGCGCCGCACTCTATATGCGCTGGGTTCCATGAGTCCCACGCCTCACTCTATATGCGTTGGGTGCCGCGAGTCCCGCGCCTCACTCTATATGCATTGGGTTCCGCGAGTTCCTCAGTAAATTATTTTGTTTTGACTTTATATAGTTATACCCTTCTGTTCTGAATACCGTTAAATTTGAAGGATTTGTTGTGGAGTGAGGGGAACTAAAATAACCTATGTTTGTAGTACAATATTTCGCTTTATTTAGCCTACTGGTATTATTATGAAAGCAATCAAATGCGACTTATTCGTGACTTACCTGTTTTTCTCTCTCTTTCAAAAGTCTTGTTGGTTAACAGTTAACCAGTTAACAGCGTCCCATAGATATGCCTAGCTATCAAATTAGTGCAGAATCAACTTTGCGTTGCGAATGCATCAAGGATCAAAAGCAGTTGTGTGGAAAAGTGCTGAGCTGAATATTTGTGCCATCTAGTGGTTTAATGGAGAATACAGTCAAATGGCCCATTGTATACAAGGATTGTTATGCTTGGTTTGACTTATTTGAATGTAAATGTAAATTAAGGCAGAAAAAAGCGGAAAAACTTGAACAATATAAACATCGGAAACGATCAATCACATGCATGACATATACAGATATGATATAAATGTACATATGTACTTACATGTATTGCATTAACGCATTAAACATTGCATAACCAGCAGCATAAACGAAGATTGACAGTCATCTTCTACCGGTGCGCGTCACTATAAACGGAACGTGCGGAAACGATAACATTAGTTCCTAGGACAGGCTTTCTGACAGAATCTGAACGCTGATCTGAAGGGCTATTTGGTAAATGGTAAATGGACTGCATTTATATAGCGCTTTTATCCAAAGCGCTTTACATTTTTGCCTCACATTCACCCATTCATACACCGACGGCGGTGTCAGCCATGTAAGGCACCATCCAGCTCGTCGGGAGCAGCTGGGGTTAGGTGTCTTGCTCATGGACACTTCGACACTTGGTCAGGTGGAACCGGGGATTGAACCACCAACCTTCTGGTTTGTAGACAACCTACATGAACCACTGAGCCACTGCCGCCCCATATTTCTCTGAAGCACAATCTATAAGTCTATTTATGTCCTACTTCACGTCACTTATGATCTCTCTCAGAGCTTTCTCATTCGCTGTTCAGCTGTCAATCATCTTATGTTCTCAGAGCTTTCTCATTCGCTGTTCAGCTGTCAATCAACTTATGTTCTCAGAGCTTTCTCATTCGCTGTTCAGCTGTCAATCATATTATGATCTCAGAGCTTTCTCATTCGCTGTTCAGCTGTCAATCATCTTATGATCTCAGAGCTTTCTCATTCGCTGTTCAGCTGTCAATCATCTTATGATCTCAGAGCTTTCTCATTCGCTGTTCAGCTGTCAATCATCTTATGTTCTCAGAGCTTTCTCATTCGCTGTTCAGCTGTCAATCATCTTATGTTCTCAGAGCTTTCTCATTCGCTGTTCAGCTGTCAATCATCTTATGTTCTCAGAGCTTTCTCATTCGCTGTTCAGCTGTCAATCATCTTATGTTCTCAGAGCTTTCTCATTCACTGTTCAGCTGTCAATCATCTTATGATCTCAGAGCTTTCTCATTCGCTGTTCAGCTGTCAATCATCTTATGATCTCAGAGCTCTCTCATTCGCCGTTCAGCTATCAATCATCTTATGATCTCAGAGCTTTCTCATTCGCTGTTCAGCTGTCAATCATCTTATGATCTCAGAGCTTTCTCATTCGCTGCACAGCTGTCAATCATATTAAGCCGGGTGCACACTGTGCGATTTTGCCCGCGATTTGGCCGTCTGAGACAAATTTAGCAAATCCTAAAAGATTCCTCTGATCCTAGGCTAAAATCTGACGTCTTCGGTCGTTAGTTTGACAAGTTCACCGGCAGCCGATTAATGAGCGCTGTGATCAAATTTTACCTCAGACGAAATTCTGGCAGTGTCAGAAGATTTGGCGCACTTCTTCAGAGTGACTTCTCCTATGACGACAGTCAAATCTCTGTTTTTCTAGACACACTATGACCAAAACGAGAACTAGAGATTTCTCTGTGGCCACCATTTCAGTCCCGCGTGTAACGCAGCTCACCGCCACCGAACGCCTCATTCATTGATGATATAAAACTCCGGACGAGTTTTCTTGTGCGCGTCCGGAGTTTTAGCACCGTCAATATCGTGCAGTCTGACATTAATGATAACTGAGATCTTACAGTGTGCCATGGCTTACATCGGGAATCATGTTCGTACAGTCTGACAAGGGACAATTACAAATACAAATCTTATACACGGCAGCTCAATGTTTACAGTGAATTATTTCGGTTTTAAAATCAAAATGGTTCCACGCCACACTTCGCGTGTGACCTCTTCATGAGTAACGTTATTCTTTTGAAATCAAAACGGAAGATCACTGATAACAGAGTATGGTGTCAAATATGGCACCCTGGTGGTAAAATGTTTAATTGCTGCCACACAGTGAAATTCATTTCATTGCTTCAAGACTCACACTACAACCTGCATTAAAAATAAAATAAAAAATGCATTTGATTAATCGATAACTATGGAGCCCCTTACATGACATGCAAGAATAAAAAAGGTAAATAGTGCGCACAATTTACTATTTCGTTCCCTCGATTTATAAATTGTGCGCATGATTTAATAAATCGAGGGAACAAATTAGTTAAACGTGTGCACGATTTAGCAAATCGAAGGAACGAAATAGTAAATTGTGTGCACGATTTAGCAAATCGAAGGAACGAAATAGTAAATTGTGTGCACGATTTAGCAAATCGAAGGAACGAAATAGTAAATTGTGTGCACGATTTAGCAAATCGAAGGAACAAAATAGTAAATTGTGTGCACGATTTAGCGGGGCTCTATAGATAAATTAACATGATCACCGAAATTCTTAATGATCAACTATCGATCGATGATTAATCATGCCCATCCCTAATGGCCACACTTGTGGCTTCACATTAGTTGTGGTTATAAGTTGTTATACTGGAAGTCACATAATAATTTTATACATTTAAAAATATTTTTTATTTTTGTTTAAATGTTTGAGCCTACATATCTTCATATTTAAAACAGTCTGAGTCATTCTGAGTCTTGAATTGTAAACCCTTAAGCGTTGGCTTTCTAGATATATGTTACTTATGTGTCTACTCATAAAGACTTGCGAGCACCAGCCCTTTTATTTGGGGTATGTCAAAATGGCTCATTTGCCAAAATGGGGTGACAGGCAATGAGTTAAACTTCATTTTCATCAAACGTTGTGTGTTTCAGATGCCGTCAGTACATAGATATTCCACATTTCAGTGTTTATGCAAACTTAGACATGAGTGTGTGCTAGAACTGCACTTAACATGAATATCTGCGAATGAATAAAGCATCAAACAGATTTATTTCTGATTTCCTGAGATTGAAATAAGATGATAATAGATGACAGACGGATGACGTGCTGCATTATGTTTGAGCTGAACTAACACACATGATCCACAGATCCAGGAGAAACTGAAGTCAGTGTGACTGCTGCATTATTAATCAGAGGTACGACACGTTGATTTATTCTGACAGCTTTATATCACTGAAACTATCAGTCAGTCTGTGAATGTTCATAGTTGAATCCCCTTGACTTCAGTTTCTCCTCTTCCTCTCATGTTTCCTGCAGTGATTGTGAGTATTGTTGAGATGGCAGTGTTTGCTGCTCCTACTGTGATTCTTCTTCAGATCATCTGTGCAAGAAGAGCTGGTGAGTTTGAGCCGCACACAATCTGATCATTCACACTCATCTGATCTGGATCAATCTGCAGTCATGATAAAAACACACACCAGAGGTCAGAGGTCAGTCAATGGCTTTATTTTACAGGGAGGAAGGACTCGCAGCGGCCAGAGGAAATAGAGATGCCTACAATATTACAAGAAAATACTGCTGAGCTGGAGCGAGATTAACAGGCCAGATTTATTTTCATTTTATGGGTTTTATGGATATTTGCCCAAAGTGTTGAATGTCATTTTCTTGTGCTTCATATGTAAACTGCTTTACATATAATATTAAATACAGTAACGGACAGACTCAGACTGTGTGTAAAAGCTGATTTAGTGATTTTCATATCATGTCTGCTCATTCCTGTTTTTAGCCTTTTTTATTTTGCATGATTACTACTAGTTGTCTTGCATAACCATGTAAGAAGTGTTTTATCTTGACTAAATACCATGTAAGGAGTGTTCCCTTTCGATACGGTTCACTGTCATTGTGTAAGAGTTTTCTCTCTCTCGCTATGGGGAAACGGCGTTTTCTCTGAATACTGAAGCCTGATTGGTTCACATCTGTGAATTTACTGGTGCCGCCCCCACAAGCTCACAGCTGACTCAGCCAAAGCACAGAAGAGCATTTCTTCTAAAAGAACAGCGACATCGGATGCAACATTTCTGATTGTAGCTGTGCTGTCACTTGCCAGCCATGAACACGATCTCTGATCCAGGGCACCTTCTACCAGGCGCCTCTATAGACAAAAGTGGGCCATATTTTCCGGCTGGTGAGCAGCCTGGCTTATAAACCCCATTTCCTGTGAGATCGAGTCCATTTTCTCTTTTCTTCAGGAGCTGTTGGATGGCTAAAGTATACATGGTAGCTGTTGCAGTATAGCACACACCTATAGCTGGCCAGTCATTTGGGAAACACGACCTGGAGGTCAGATTTTCTCAAAGGGGCCAGAAGGCTAAACACGCCTCGTCCCAACTCAGTCCCTTCCTAGGACCTGTCCATTGCCTTGAGAGCACTCAGATGCCCTCGGTTTGAGCCGCTCACGACAGCCAACCTTTGGCCTCTGTCACTAAAGTCCAGTCTCCTGCTGGCTCTGACATCGGTCAAGTGAGTCTGTGACTTTCAGGCTGTCTCAGTGGACTCTTCCTGCCTGCTGAGGGTGAACAGACCCCACTCTGCCCAGTACGGGCCTTTAGGGTGTGCATTGAGCACTCTAGCCTAATCAGGTAACCAGAGCAGCTGTTTGTGTGCTTCAGAGGCCGTTCTAAAGCGCTGCCAGTTACAAAGCAGAGATTGGCCCATATTGGTTAGTGGACACAATAGCGCTAACCTACAAGTCTCTGGACTTACAGTGCCCCATTAAAGTGAGGGCTCACTCCACCAGAGGAATGGCCTCCTCTTGGGTCTGGTCTAGAGGAATATCCATGGCTGATATCTGTGCAGCGACCGGCTAGTCTTCACTGTCCATCTTTATCAGGTTCTACAACATCGACGTCTGGGTTTTTCTGTTTTCTTTTGGATATTCTGAGTCCTTGACTCTAGAAGCCTGCCCTCGTCACTGAGTGCTCCTGGGCTCCGGCTGCACAGCGTTTTGCAGTCGCTCCCCACAGCGAGAGAGAGAAAATCTCTCATGTTATACGACTGAACCGTATCAAAGAGGAATGCTCCAGTTACTGACATAACCTTCGTCCTTAAGATAACAGGAACAAGCATATATATCTCACACAATGCTTGATCAGCCTGAGATTACGCCAGTAACCGGAAGTAAACGCCAGTAAACTAATACCATGTAAGTTGTTTTCTCTGATTTTCAAGAAGCCCTCACCCATCCTCTGAGGACGCTGGGTGGCCTATAAATATCAGACTGTGACTTCCCTTTCCTGTCTCATCTTGTACTGCAGATTATGTCTGTATGTCAGAGGGACCTTATAGCAAGAATAAAGCCTTTTAAAGACACCTAGTTTGTTTTTCTGAATCAGCCTCATCATGACTTTAACACACTTCACCTTCACTCACAGCCGGGTTACATGAGCACAGTTATTGGATTTAGGCTTGTAAGTGCAATTATTTTAAAAAGATTTTTAAATGTGTACAGAACTGAGGAAGTTAAGAACTACTGGAGGAGCTGATGATGTTTAAAGAAAGAGCTGTAACTATATGATAAAGAGAATGAATGACAAACAGAAAATGTCTGATAAGTGTGAGGACACAACAAGACAGAGACAGGCACCCTGTGCTGACTACACGTGACGCAACGCTGCGACATGCGATAAAATGTATCTTTTCCATGTTCATTTCGAGTTTTTGTCCTAACCAGCCACGACGGCGACACGATGGATCTATTTTAGAAACGGTTTCTATTTTTGTGAGACGTTGCGACTGGAACAACAACATAAAACAGGCAATGTTAATCTCAGGTAATGTTTATGTATTTTATTTAATGTTAAAAGTGTGTAATGTTACTTTGAATATCATGTAGCGCTCCCAGCTTTATCATACTAAAAGCAGCAAAGGATAATTCACCTCAGATCTTGAAATTAAACACATTTGAGTGTTCAAACTTTGAACTAACTGTGAACAATAAAGTATATTCTATGACAACGATTGTTTTAGTAACTCAGTATATATTTTTTGTAGTTTAAATGGTTTAATATTTGTGAATTTGATTATATACTTATTAATTTCCTTGCAAATGTGTCGTCAACATTAATCTCTGGTGCTCTTGCCGCTAGAGCTCCGTCCACTTGCTGTTTTGATTGGCTGTGGTTTTTAGAGCTCCGCCCACACACTGTTCTGATTGGCTGTGGTTTTTGATTGATTTGTTGCATCTCGTAGTCTCATCACGTCTGGTGTGGACAGACAAGTTGCTTTTCAGTGAAATCTTATCACGTTGCGTGTAGTTAGTGTAAAGCTAAGCAGAAGCTGACCCATCCATGGAACAAACAAAACAAGCCCTGAAAATTGATAAAAGAACACATATTATACAGACACTTGCTATTTAATATTATTAGATGATTAGTTCATTGCATTTGATAGATTAATTATTGTTCAGCCTCTCTGAAGCATTGTGTTGGATCCTGCTGTACGCATGTAAGCTTCCATTCATTTTTCACTTACTAGACGATTTTTGGTTAATTGACTTTCCATCTTCCCACTCTTCAGTTCTCGATACACTCAAGCAGGTTTTCACTAACTTAGCCGTTCCCCTTCTCCGAGGAAAAAAATGCAGGGTCCCTCTACTTCGCTAAAATTCTTAGGCATTTTTCTTGATACAGTCAATTTGCAGGCTTCCCTTCCAAATGAAAAGCTCATTAGAATCAGCTCATTTCTGGAAACATTCTCCTCCTTGCACGTCTTATCAAAGCGTGACATGCTCTCACTGCTCGGTCATCTTAATTTTGCTACGAGCATTATACCTCAAGGCAGGGCATTTATTTCTCGGTTGTTAACACTAGCTCACTCCGTACCAAATCTAAGTGACAAAATTCAGCTTGATGAAGAATGTTTGTCTGATATCAGATTCTGGACTTGCTTGTTAAATGAATGCAATGGTATCTCTTTTTTCTATAATGACGTTTTTGAATCATCCGAACAACTAAATTTATATACCGACACTTCCCCCTCTATCGGCTTTGAGGGATTCTTCCAAGGGAAATGTTTTGCAAATAAATGGCCAAACGGTTTTCCCAAGCCGGCATCCGGCTCTGTTTCATCCGCGCTTCATGAACTGTACCTGTTGACAGTAGCTAGCATCATCTGGGGCCCGGCGAGATCTAGGAAACGCATTATGATGTTTTGTGATAATGAAGCCACAGTCGCAATCATTAACAAAGGCAGATCTCATTCCCAGACAGTCATACCTTTCCTGAGAAAGTTGATTTGGCAATTAGTCATTTTGAACTTCATCATCAAAGCTGCATATATTCCAGGGCATTGCAATATCATTGCTTATTGCGCTTCCTCGTTTTTTTTTTCTGACATTCAGCAGCTTTGCCCCTCAGCCAACCAGGATCCAACACCCTGCCCTCCACTATTAGAAACAATACTAAATAAGACG
The DNA here is from genome assembly GCF_024679245.1 of Pseudorasbora parva. Taxonomy (NCBI): domain Eukaryota; kingdom Metazoa; phylum Chordata; class Actinopteri; order Cypriniformes; family Gobionidae; genus Pseudorasbora; species Pseudorasbora parva. The sequence goes on along the minus strand of NC_090173.1, from coordinate 1,059,446 downwards.
ATCTGCTCAAATCAGCTAGACATTACATATCTAGAGGATTAGCTCCATCCACTCTATACTTCTGCCTGGTCTGCATTTTTAATGTTCTGCTTTTTCTTTCAGATTCCTCTTTTTCCCATCCTGATTAGGACAGTCTGCTCTTTTCTCGTCTACAACCATGAAAATCGCACTTAAAAATGTCTTTCATTCGTAGATTGCTTGCAGGTATTCAATTCCATGCAAAGTATTTTAATCTTACATATCCAAGCATGTTCACCATTCCTTCTGTTAGGTTATTACTCAAAGGCCTGGCTAAATCTTCCGGTACAATGCAAGGGAAACGTCTGCCAGTCACATTGCCTTTATTGCACAGACTAATTTGGGCCGTTCATAATGGCTGCTTTCCCCTATATATTGATATTCTGCCAGAAGCTGTGTTTCTATCAGTTTTTATTTGGTTTAATGCGTCCAGGGGAATTCACCTCGGAAACTAATCAATTCTCTCCTACTCGCGTTCTTTCCTTTTCAAATATTCACTTCTCACCGAAATTATTTACTCTTTTCCTTAAGCATTCTAAGAACGACTCTCAAGGTTAGGGTATCATACTAACAATTTCTATAACAAATAACATCTTATGTCCTTTCACTTCAAAACTTCAGATCAAATATCTTAATGTGCAGGCTAAAACTTCTAACCACTCCGGCTTATTCATTTTACTCAACGGAGCACCTCTCTCTAAGGCCAGGTTTCAGACCTACTTGTCAGCTATCCTTAAAAGCTGCAGTCTATCCCCCTCCCTTTACACCGGACATTCCTTTAGGATCAGGGCAGCCACCACAGCAGCGGAACGTGGAATCCCTGCGCCAACAATCAAGCTAATGGGGAGATGGTCATCTTTGGCAAACAAGACTTACATCAGAACTAATCAAAAGATCATTTTTGAAGCCCAGTAAGCTCTTTCCCAGCAAACACAGTACGTTGTGACAACGTCGTCAGTTAGTCGTCACTTGGTCAGCGTGACATTACTTTATGACAACGTTGTGAGGACGTCGTGGTAAAGTTCCATTTTTAAAAATTTTGGCTAACGTTCCAGAAACGTCATGGGCACGTCCTCAAAAGACGTCGCTAGTTTATCCCACAGAGAACGTTGTAAGGACGTCGTGGTAAAGTTCTATTGTTTTAGAATCTTGGCTAACGTTCCAGAAACATCATGGGCACATCCTCAAAAGACGTCGCTAGTTTATCCCACAGAGAACGTTGTAAGGACGTCGTGGTAAAGTTCCATTTTTTTAAAAATCTTGGCTAAAGTTGCAGAAACGTTGTGGGCACGTCCTCAAAAGACGTCGCTAGTTTATCCCACAGAGAACGTTGTAAGGACGTCGTGGTAAAGTTCCTTTTTTTTAAATCTTGGCTAAAGTTGCAGAAACGTTATGGGCACGTCCTCAAAAGACGTCGCGTGTTTATCCCACGGAGAACGTTGTAGCGACGTAGCCCACTGGTCTTCATAACTTTCCAAATTGCATTATTAATTTACAAGTATTATCAAATGTATGCCATTTTGATTTATATGGGACATTTACATTCATCAAATATTTTTAAATGAATCCATGTTTGCAAATCGTATTGGCAAAAACAATAAAAAATCTAACAAAAAAACAAAACAAAACAATTGTCCCACTATCACATGCGGTGCCAGGAGTGGCATTTTGCATCTGAGCGGGTCATAGAACATCAAAATGAGTTCTAAATTCATTATTTATTATTCTTGATTTGTATTCATGTAATTCTTGCTGCGTGACTTTGACGTGGTGATGGGTCAAACACTGGAGCGGCGCGGAGTTGCCATGGAAACGGTGCAGCAACACAACTGACAAGCCGCAAAAGTAAACTCCCTCTCGTTGTTGTTTTCACTATACTTTCAGGTGAGTTGTCTTTAAAGTTACACAAATAATACACACAACTGTTACTGACATTTTCCTGACATTTCTTATGTGTCATTGACACGCTTCTGTTCTGTTGAATATTTACTTTATAGAAATGTAGAGTCTTTGGAAAAAAGTCCGTAAGCACATCAACCGTTTTCCGAACTGTAAGTTAAGTTAACGAGGCTAACGTTAACTCTATAAAGTTAATCTCTTGTTTAGGCTTTGAATCACATGTGTAAATGAGAGGTTTTGATAGTTTTATAAAGTTTTTCTTCTGGGAATTGAATGGGTCATTGAAGGTGGCTAATTAATTGAACTAACGTTAACGTTATGTGTTTGTTGTTAATCGACGAAGTCACTTACATTAACTTAACATTAACACGGAGCGCGAAAAAAACGTGTTAACATATAATAAAATGTTCTGTGATTTTCAGAAGGGAAAAAAAAAATCCCTCTACAACAGAGGTGAAGCTCCCAAGTGTCCAACATTTCTGAAGGAAGCTGCTGAAAGAGAAGTAGAAAACACAGGTGAACTGAAAAAGGTGATTGATTAACCTTGTCCATTTTTAACAATATTTTAACCCATTCTTTCTCTTTTCTGCATTTAACCTTTGCTGTAGCTTCTTTCCTTTTAATAAACCTGGCGTTGTATAATTTATATATTTGGCTCTGATAAAGTGTTGATGCTTCCATGCTGATGCCCTGCAGCCTGCACTGTAAAGTTAGCAGAGTTGGAGCAGATCTCCTGTCGGACAACATCTCTTAAATGGTGAGGATTTACTCACCTGCAAGCCATCCTATGTGTAAGTTATATGACATTATTCTTTCAGACGAACACAATCAGAGTTATATAAAGAAATCTACAGGCTCTTCCAAGCTTTATAATGGCAGTGAATATTGCTTGGTTTGCTTGGTGATAAGCGGTAGGCTATGCGAGTCGACTTGCGCTAAAAAGGGTGACCCCCCCATGCTATGTTTTGTTTTGCTCTAATTTCTGTACTTCTGCGTTCGTCAATACGCATGCGTCAAGGGTTATTCTTTTTTGCGCAAGTCGACTCGCGCATTGCTGACCACTGGAAGCTAGTTATTTTAGTCTATAAAGTTTTAAATATGGATATTTTTCTCACACAAACATGCCACTTTGCTTCAGATGGCCTTTATTAACCCCCGGAGCTGTGTGGCGCAATTATATGATGGATAGATGCACTTTTATGGACTTTAAAAATGAAGCATTCACTGCCATTATAGGATTAGCCAGGACATTTTTAAATATAACTCTGATTGTGTTCGCCTGAAGAACTTAGTGATGGCTTGAGGGTGAGTAAATCATGGGATATTTTTCATTTTGGGATGAACTAACCCTGGCATTATCACCATGTGACTAGTATGTAAAACCTCAAACATACAATAATGTTCAAAAGTTTGGTTTTGGTACAGTTCTTTGAAAAAGGTCTCTAATGTTCACCAAGATAGCATTTGCTTGATTAAAAAAAATCTGTAAAATCTAATATTTTGAAATAATATTAAAATTCTAAATAATTGGGTTCTATTTGAATATTTTATAAAATGTAGTTTATTCTTGTGATCAAAGCTTAATTTTCAGCATCATTACTCCAGTCTTCAGTGTCACATGATCCTTCAGAAATCATTCTAATATGAGGATTTTATTCATCAAGGAATCCATAAAAATGCACCATGGTTTACACAAAAATATGAAACAGCACAACTGTTGTCAACACTGCTAATAATCATAAATGTTTTTTGTGAGCAGCAAATCATCATATGAGAATGATTTCTGAAGGATCATGTAACACTGAAGACTGGTGTATTGATGTTGAAAATTCAGCTTTAATTACAGGAATATTAAAATAATAATAATAATTTTACAATGTAAAATAGCTGTTTTCAATTTAAAGGGTTAGTTCTGCCAGATGTGGGCCAGTTCTGCTTCATGCGTTTTGTTCATGACTGACATGCGGCGTTGTTATGGCTTGATTGTGGCCTAAATCTGACAAACGGGAGTGGACCGCCCAAGTGCCATCATTCCACGCGGGTAGTGGGCCAGATGAAAGTGTCAAGTGTGGGCCGGATCTGGGCCAGAGCAATTTTGCTATCTGGGCCAGATGTGGGCCAGTTCTGCTTCATGCGTTTTGTTCATGGCTGACATGCGGCGTTGTTATGGCTTGATTGTGGCCTAAATCTGACAAACGGGAGTGGACCGCCCAAGTGCCATCATTCAACGCGGGTAGTGGGCCAGATGAAAGTGTAAAGTGTGGGCCGGATCTGGGCCAGAGAAATTTTGCTATCTGGGCCAGATGTGGGCCAGTTCTGCTTCGTGCATTTTGTTCATGGCTGACATGCGGCGTTGCTATGGCTTGATTGTGGACTAAATCTGACAAACGGGAGTGGACCGCCCAAGTGCCATCATTCCACGCGGGTAGTGGGCCAGATGAAAGTGTCAAGTGTGGGCCGGATCTGGGCCAGAGAAATTTTGCTATCTGGGAAACCTTTAAATCCTGCCATCAATTCCTCTCCCTCATGTTGTTACAAACCTGTAAGACCTTCATTCATCTTCAGACAGCAATTTAATTAACACTTTCAAGGCCCAGAAAGGATGTAAAGACATCAATAATTACTATGGAAAGGAGACTGGCACAAGCTAGATCAAAATTGTGGAATTAAGTTATTTTTGCACACAAAAAGTATTCTTGTTGCTTCGTAACATTAAGGTTGAACCACTGGAGTCACATGGACTATTTTAACAATGTTTTTACTACCCTTCTGGGCCTTGTGTTGCAGTCTATGGAGGGGTCAGAAAGCTTTTGGATTTCATCAAAAATATTTTCATTTGTGTCTGAAGATGAACAAAGGTCTTACAGGTTTGGAACAACATAAGGTGAGGAATTAATGACAGAATTGACATTTTTGGGTGAATTATCACTTTAAATATATATTACAGTTTGTACTGTATTTTTTATCAAATAAATGCAGCCTTGGTGACTGTTGAGTAAAAGAGACTCTTTCAAAAGCATAAAAATCAGATTAGCAACATTAATAAGGTTCTCCTCTGTTTCAGCTGCCAGAAAATGATGAAGATGTGACAGTGTAGCTCGGGATAAGGAAGAGGATGAAGAGGAGGAAGAACATGTAAGTAAAAAAAAACAAAAAAAAAACAATTATACCTTTTTAACAAAAAGCAATAAACCTACAATAGTATGGCTTTTTTTTCAGCTTCCAGTTTACAAAGATCCAAAGTGAATATCTAGAGGCCATCCTCCTATCCTATCCTCAGAAGACCCTGCCCTCCGCTGGTGGGGTAAGAAAGACCCTCTTCCTCTTCTCTCACAGCTCTCCATCTCCCTCGGCCTCATCAACACTGTCTGAAGCTTTTTCCACAGCTGGGACACAGTCAGGAATGAGGGGTCTCAGATTCTTCCTGAGAAAGTCATCATGCTCATTTTCTTGAACAAAAAAAAACCTGTTGATGTATATTTTGGCCCAATAATACAGAAAAGATGCTAGGACTCTATGTAGTGTTTTTTACATATCTCTTTTTTTACTATAGCTCAAGGACTATATATCTTTTGTAATTGTCACATTGTTCAGGTTTAGCTACAGATAGTGAAGCAATAAAGCACATCACCACCAGACATTTGTAGCAGGTGCCTCACAGGACATGCAGGACATTTCTGCAAATAAAAGTAATAATAAAGAAACTGATAAATCTTTTTTTCCATGTCTTTTTTGTGCTAAATTATTGAGAGTAGTACCAATATGAGTATTGATAAGTATAAGTGAGAAAATCCTTAACTACTCCCATCCCTAATAAGACAATAAAATATTTTAATAATTGGTTACATTGCTTATTATGTTGTTTGTTTGATTAATGAATGGATGTGTTACATTTCTGTACTCATAATTTGTTAACACTTTACACTGTTCAAATGTTGACTTAATATTTGTAGCCTACAAAGTAACACTGAATAAATGCTGATTATTAAATTAATGCAGTGTGGTTTTGAGCCATTTTCTATGACAATTTAATAGGGGTTTGTATCGTTTTTTTATTATCTACAAGTACATAATCCCTAAATATATTAACTAAAAACAAAACAAATGTATTAATAAGGTTTTACAGCAGAGATGTTTGAGTGTATCAGTTCTATGTGGATTTCAAGGTTATGGACCAAGCACATCTTCATTTCCCGGACTAAAGGTGAGATTATTCAAATAAAGGTGGACGTGGTATTTTGGTCGTTAGGACGTACCTGTCACGTTCCAGCGACATATCATAATAACGTCGCCACGACGAATACAGGAATCACAAAGTTACGTCGCTGGAACGTTACCTGGTATGTCGCTGCGACTAATATGGTCCATTGAGGTTACGTCCTCACAACATGCCAGTTTGGTCGTTGAGACGTGATCATCACGTTATAGCAACGTACCAGTATAACGTCGTCACGACGATTATGGGAATCACAAAGTTACGTCACTGGAACGTTATTAGGTACGTCGCTACGACGAATATGGTCCTTTAAGGTTACGTTCTCACAACGTGCCAGTTTGGTCGTTGGGACGTGCTCGTCACGTTCCAGCAACGTCCCACTATAACGTCGCCACGACGATTATGGGAATCACAAAGTTACGTCACTGGAACGTTATTTGGTACGTCGCTACGACGAATATGGTCCGGTCCGGTTACGTCTTCACAACGTAACTGTGTTAGCTGGGTTCTCACAACAATTAAGATAACCCTAAGCCCATGCACTACGTAGAATACCCAGGCGGTCATGTGGTCACCCAGGCTTGTTTTATGTGGCTGTCACACCCTTTTCTCCAGCCTTAAAGGCTTTGTCGCTATGTGGCTGATCATGGCCTTGTATATGTTTGTACATGTTTTTGGCCATTCATGGCTTTTGTCTCTATGTGGCCTTGTGTCATGGCCTTGTCTCTGACCACCTAAATGGTGATGGTGAATTGATTCCCCCAGATAGCGCCCGTTCGGACGCACGTAGGGGGCGACAAGGGCTAAATTGATGAGCCCCTGTTCGCGGACCAGTTAAACATCCACTTCCCATCATCGCAGTGGTAAAAGGGGTAAGTCGCTCCCGAAAGACTAGTAATTGTCCGATCCCCTGTTAACGGATGGTGCCACTGTAGACCGCAGCCCGCTGGCCCGTTATTCGTCCGTTTGACTATCGGTTTGGTGGAGCGGTCAGCGAGTGTGAGGTCAGGGTCCCGTCAACAAATTACTTGTCCGATCACCTACTATTCTTCGATTTCCGTGGCTTTCCATTGTACCAATCCAATCGGGCCCTCCGAAGCGCGGAGCTCTGTGATGTTGCAAACATTTTCCCTACGCCCCAGGGCCACGCCCTTTAGGTTTGCTGCCCCCCCCCCCCCCCTTAAGCCAGGGTACCTAACCTGGGCCCCCGGGACCTCCGAAACAAAATCCCTCTGCCACTTTCACAAGGGGATTTGCGGACACCACTTTGAGAGGGCCGATCGGAAAGGGGGCGGCATTCTCGCCTCTTCCCAGGGTCGAAAGGTCAAAAAAAGAGGCAGAGCATAAATCCAGTTTGGGGCAGCCTCCGTTCGGAGACGAAAGATCGCGCCTCCTCTAGCTCGCAGATTGCGTCTCTGCGGGGGGCCCCGAATCGTGAAAAATTAGGTCCTCCGGGGGGAGAGCTTGCCCCTCGCAACTAAGAATCTCTCAAAAACCTCTGAAGTCACTTCGAAAGGTCCTATAGGCCAGGGGGCGGCGTTCTCTTTCTTGCTGCAGCCCCCTGAGTCAAGGTGGATGGATGGGTCACCTGCCTCGATGGATGTTAGTCATCCAGAGTTCCAGGGTGTTCAAGACATTCACCCAACCCCAGCAGAGGCTTCACTGTTCGGTCAGACAAGGTGGACAGATGGGGTCACCTGCCTGGATGGATGGAAGTCATCCAGGGTGTTCAAGGCAGTCACCCAAGTCCAGCAGAGTGAGCCCTCAAAATCCTAACACGCCTGGGAGCTCCATGCTCTCTGACCTCCCTGGCCAGCCCCAGGGAGGGTGCCCCTTCCTGGGTTCGGTCGGGTTGGCGGGGCCCTCCCTGGAGGGCAGTGGAATGCCGAGGCGGACTCAAAACGTCCCTGTCTGACCTCTGAAGGGGAGAAGGGAGTGGAATTGAGTGTCTGGAAGCCTGGAAGAGCAGATCCAGGGTGTACAAGGCAGTGAAATCAAGGCCTGCCCAGGGAGGGTGCCTCGTCCCTTGTCTGGAGGGTGGGTGCGAGCAAAGTCGGACTCAAAACAACCTGTCAGGCTTTTGTCGGGGAGAGGGCGAAACTAGACATTGAAACGCGCACCTGACAACCAGACCCAGGGAATGGCGTGCTGGAAAGCCTGTAAAAAGAGGTTCGCCTTGGGTTGGGCTAGAGACTTCCAGGAACGAAGCGCCAGGAAATGGGCGGATCCGTTAAGAAAAACGGACAGATTCTGTAAGCCGAACTTGGTGAAAAGCTCCAAGCTGAGGAACCTCCCCAGCTGGCGACCGGGGAGGGTGCCTCCATCTCGGGCACGGTCAGAATGGTGGGCCCTCCCGGGGGTCGGCAGCACTGAGACAGATTCAAAACAACCGTCAGGCTTTTGTCGGGGGGAAAGGGCGAAACTGGCCGTCCAGGTTTTGTAGAGGACAGAGCGCAACAAACCCAACGTTGAAACACGGATGAACGAAGATGAAGATGTGCGGATGTGCACCCCCGCCACCAGGCCCTTTCGAGGGATCCTTTCCTTTTTTATTTTCACCTGGTCGAAAGGAACTTGAGACGCGCCAGGAGCAGGCCATTGCCCGGTTCGACGAGAACCGCTATGGGCAAAGTGTACCTCCCCGCTCAGCGTGTCGAATGTCAGGCACCACTCCGGCCTCTTTGGGTTCCAGGAGGAGTATGGTTGCAAAGCTGAAACTTGCAAAGGAATTGACGACAGGGCACCATCAGGAGTGGAGCCTGCAGCTTAATTTGACTCAACACGGGAAACCTCACCCGGCCCGGACACGGAAAGGATTGACAGATTGATAGCGCTTGCTCGACTCTGTGGGTGGTGTTGCATGGCCGTTCTTAGTTGGTGAAGCGATTTGTCTGGTTAATTCCAATAACGAACAAGACTCTGGCATGCTAAATAGTTACGCGGCCCCGAGTGTTTGGCGTACAACTTCTTAGAGGGACAAGTGGCGTTCAGCAACACAAGATGAAGCAATAACAGGTCTGTGATGCCCTTAGATCTCCGGGGCTGCACGCAAGCCACAATGGGCGGATCAGTGTGTGCCTACCCTGCACCGAGAGGTAACCTGCTGAACCCCGCTCGTGATCGGAACTGGAGATTGAAACTGTTTCCCATCAACGAGGAATTCCCAGTAAGCATGGGTCATAAGCTCCTGTTGATTAAGTCCCTGCCCTTTGTTTACACCGCCCGTCGCTACTACCGATTGGGTGGTTTAGTGAGGTCCTTGGATTGGCCTCGCCAGAGCTTATCAACTCCACATCTAGAATAGTTGGCTCTAGAGTGGAGTGTCTTGAGAAGTTTGGTCATTGGCTTAAAAGACACACATTCTCTGTCTGGACGGATAATAATCCTCCAACATATATATTGACTTAACCAAAGCTTGATGCCTGCAAACATTGCTGGGTCGCAAAGTTAGCCCCTTATACCTTTGAGATACATCACATAGCAGGCAGCAAGAACATTGTTGTTTATTCTCTTAGTTGAGACCCTTTTTCAAAGACAATTGGCCATAGGCTGCTCAACGAAGAGTATGACATTTTGCTGTCGGAGGCTGAGGGAGTCAGTGAAGAAGGGATACAGGATATTTTTTGATTGGAAGCATTGAATTGCATTCATGATCTAGCTGGACATCAAGGGCAAAGGAGAACACTTCTTTTAGCGAGGCAGCGATTCTATTGGCCAAAGATGGAGCAAGACATCAAGTCTTATGTTAAATGTTGCCAAAAACGTATTCTCGCTAAATCACCTGAGCCCTCTGCTAGAACCCTGTTGTAGAGTATTAGAACCTTAGCATCCATGGAATTGGTATGTTTGGATTTCTGGAGCGCAGGAGACTCTTGTCAGAACTCTGTTGATGTGTTGGTGGACACTGACCACTTTACAAAATTAGCTTGCACATTTCCAAATCAGACAGCTAAGCAAGTGGCCAGTAAGCTGTGAGATCATGTTTTCTGTGTCTATGGCTTCCCTGATCTTATACACACTGATCAGGGAGCTGATTTCGAGAGTGGTTTGATCGCAGAGTTACTAAAGTTGTCAGGGGTGGCTAAGTCATATACCACAGCCTTTCATCCAATGGGTAACGGAATAAATGAGCGATTTTATAGGACTCTAGGAGCTATGTTGCGTTCTCTGCTGGGCCAACACAAAGTTCAGAGAGATGGACAAGCCTCTGGGTATTATATGAAACAGAACATTCCCTGGGTCAAGAGTCTAGGTCTCTGTTCCATCTCTGCAGGCAGCTCTCGATGGGTCGAAGTCTTTTATATCGGCTAGCTTCTCTAAATACCTCTGCTTGGTACTGGTAGTGAGTTTTGCCCTGTAAGGGCCCATTTCTTTTGCTGCCTTCTCCATTTCTTCATTTGTTCTCATTAGTTATCGTGTCTGCTGATATCTTCTCTTTGTTCAATGTTTGACAGGAGAAGGCTGATTAACTTTGCACAACATTGAATGCAACATATTTACTGCATATTTTCAACTCATGCAGATAACCTCTGAACCAGCAATTCGACTCTTTATTCACCACACAACACAACGCAACACAATGCAGTGTGGTAGCCGAGCCGTGGTGACAGAGACACGCGAGCCCAAACCGGCTACACTGACAGGCACATAGGCAGTACAGAGACAATAAATACAGAAAGAGCGTAACATACTGCACAAACACGACATAATGCCGACAAACACACTGGCATCATCTTAGCCATCTGTATCATGAAGTGTGATACAAACAGGTTGCCTGATAAGTGTTGGATAGCAGTGACGAGACCAAACCCTGAGGTGAGGATGGCAACTGCAGATATAGTGAGTGAGAGCAGGTGTGAGCCTGAGGAATGATGGGAAGGTTAGTGACTGTGACAGATATAGAGTCAGTGAAAGGCTTCTGTATCATAGAGACAGCACTAAACACTCAGATGGTCAGATCAGAGGAATGATGGGAAGTGTAGTGTTAGTGACTGTGACAGATATAGAGTCAGTGAAAGGCTTCTGTATCATAGAGACAGCACTAAACACTCAGATGGTCAGATCAGAGGAATGATGGGAAGTGTAGTGTTAGTGACTGACAGATATAGAGTCAGTGAAAGGCTTCTGTATCATAGAGACAGCACTAAACACTCAGATGGTCAGATCAGAGGAATGATGGGAAGTGTAGTGTTAGTGACTGACAGATATAGAGTCAGTGAAAGGCTTCTGTATCATAGAGACAGCACTAAACACTCAGATGGTCAGATCAGAGGAATGATGGGAAGTGTAGTGTTAGTGACTGACAGATATAGAGTCAGTGAAAGGCTTCTGTATCATAGAGTCAGCACTAAACACTCAGATGGTCTGACCAGAGGAATGATGGGAAGTGTAGTGTTAGTGACTGACAGATATAGAGTCAGTGAAAGGCTTCTGTATCATAGAGACAGCACTAAACACTCAGATGGTCAGATCAGAGGAATGATGGGAAGTGTAGTGTTAGTGACTGTGACAGATATAGAGTCAGTGAAAGGCTTCTGTATCATAGAGACAGCACTAAACACTCAGATGGTCAGATCAGAGGAATGATGGGAAGTGTAGTGTTAGTGACTGTGACAGATATAGAGTCAGTGAAAGGCTTCTGTATCATAGAGTCAGCACTAAACACTCAGATGGTCAGATCAGAGGACGTTAATAAACCACAGGAGGAGCTGATGATGATAAAGGAAGAGATGTGACTATATAAAGAACAGAAAGACTGACAGAAACAGAAAATGGCTGATAAGTGTGATCTGTGTCTGCTGGGACTGATCGTTCTCTCTTCTCTTCCCTCAGGTAAACACATCTGTTTATCTATAAGATATCAGAAAAGATCTGTATGATGTGAACATATTCAAAAACTGAGTGTGGCAAGTGTTTGGGAAACTGTTGCTGAAAGTCATGTCATGGTGTTTGGTTCATTCTGTTTTATTCCTGAATTCACTGATATTTGTCATAATTACTGCTTCGCTCCTACTTCCTGCTTTGCTACTGTTCGGACGCTCTTGCTTACTGCTCTGCACTTTGCTCTATCGCTTCTATATTTTATCTCATGACTTCAACTTCAGCAAATCAATCACAGTGTTCAAACAACAAAGCTTGACTTTAATGATAAAACCTGAAACTCTGGCGACTGGATTACTACAAAAAAAGCGAACATTTCATCTGACCAGCCTCTCACTGCCATCAGCTTACATTCCGGAAGGGAAAACACAGCTGCCTACTATCGAAAGGATAAGAAAATGCCTCTTTTAGTTCAAGAATCTACTTGCTGCACAAACTGCCACAGACTTTCACAACGGATTGCAGTTCTTCAAACAAAGTTATTTGCGGAACTACCAAACCAGACAAATCACACAGCAGAGCTTCATCACGAATGTCCTCTGCACACAGCTGGTGAGTCCCATAAATTTAGTGCTACTCAACAGATAGAGAAACAAGAAACTGATCAACACATTAATCGATGGCACAAACAGGGGGCAAGACCCAAACGCACTCGAGATGTCAGATTGACACAAGCTTCATATATTGCTGCCGTTGCATGCTCTACCCCAGACACAAGGATTGCAAACACTAGTTTCCGACCACCATCGATACATCTTGAAAACAGATTTAAAGTATTAATGAATGAGGGTGATGAATCCCAAAACGTGATGAATGTGATCGAACACAGATTAAATCAGCCCCAACGGAAGAACGATATTCAGAAAGAGCAGTCAGAACTCATTAAAAGGGATTTCAATGAACTTTTTGAAACACTTTAATTTAAAACTTAATTAAAACACTTTAAAACTGTAATTTCAGCCATTCATCAGTGGACCACTGCCAGCAAGAGGAACAAATAGATTCTCATGATTGCTTGGGCTTAATACATGGCTGCAAAAAACCTGCATGATGAAGGGAGTGAATTTCATCGACAACTTTAATCTCTTCGGGAGTCAGAGACAATTCATCCTTCAGCTGTGTGTTTTAACCCACTCAACCTATTACAGAGTATGGACGACCACAGGACTTCATTTCAGCAGCTGAAGGGACATGTGGCTGACACATCCCACAAGGACAATGATAAGACCACACCGCCACAACAACAAATGCACATGGACACAATCGCAGCTGAGCCCTGCTCACAGAGCTCACCTCAAACAGACTATGAAGGATTAGAACTGCTCCAAGATTCAGCACCTAAGGATGATTTTCTGGAAAATGGACAGGGAAGCCAGGACAACATCCAGCTTCCGATAACACCAGAGGAACAGCCCCTCTCACCGGACATGTCTTTCCTCTCTCCAGCATCCCCGCATCTGAGCTTCTAAGAGAAAATGGAGGACTTGGTTCATGCTGGAATCAGACTATCACACTCGATCGCTGTGAGCCCCCAAATATCGACCAAAAATCGTCGAGCCCCACAACCACCAAACCCTGTGGGCCCAGCTCGCCCTCACCCTCGCCCTCGCCCTCCTCCTGTGAGATTTCTTTGGTCACAACGCCAGGGCCCACACCATCCTCCATCTGTTGTGGGTGAACCAAAAACAACTGATTCCAGCTCTCAGTGATGTGTTTTGGATCCCCACTATGATAACAGTACCTTTATCAAATGTTTACAAAACAAGGGGGAACCCAGTGTGCCTGCCTCTTTCTCTATCTCTGTTCTGTTACGTGAAAGAAAGTCTAAGGCCTTGTCAGGCCGTTTAACAAACCAATATAATCTGCTGCCTGTTATTCGTCAAAATAGGATAAATGTGGAGAAAAAAATATTACTGTTAAGTTAGCGCTTTTAAACATCCGTTACTTAAGAACAAATCATTTCTAGTCAATGACTTAATAACCACTAACAACTAGGGGTGTCCCCGACTAAGGATTTACACATTCAAATCAGAATTTTCGTATCTCTTTATGGTCGACCAAAAGTCGAATCATCTATGTGTGTGTGTGTAAACCATAGAGTGGAAAAACCCCCCAGCATAAACGGGTTGGGAAAGGCAGGACACTAGTCAGTAAGAGGCTAAGACTATTTTTATTTGACTTTACACACGGCACACAGCCACCACTTTTAATAAAGTGATCAAAACTAGGCAACACTACACATTCATTAATTAACCGTTCTCTTATAACATTTAAAAGCCGCGCTCGAAACACAGAACATCACACAAATATATAAAATAACATTTTGATAAATAAACCTAAAAAAAATACCTGCCTACAGAGGAAAAGAACACTTGGAGTGCGTTTATATGCACGTTCTTAAGCCGATTGTGTCTGAAGGGGGTCGCACACCGGACTGACGCTCAGCGCCGTGTCTCAGGTAACGTTATCTCACTTCAGGCAGACGTGTGTTCGAATTTTAAAGGCGACACGTCTTTATAACACTAATATTGAGCACCCACATATTGCCAAAATGGTATGATCTTAGTTTCATAACACCCGCGAAGATTCGACCATGAGATCAGTGGTTATATATTTAAATGTGTTATGCGATATTCGTACACTATAGTATCATGTTTTCATGCCATTTAGTATTTTTTACTAATGCCTTATGCATCAGAATCCAGCTAGTTATCAGATAAGTTATTTTATTACCATTGTCTTTTTTATTTAGTTTTCCTTTTTTATTTTTGGCATAAAAAATATATCGATTGAAGCTTATTGTCATTGCTTCTTCCCTACAGATAAAATCCAATCATGTTCTTTGTAGGAATTATGTGTGCACAAAACTCGGGTGTAAATTGAAGAGGCCTAGAGTAACTAAGAAACCAATGGCATTGTATAAGAAAAAGTGTCCATTTATTGTGATAGATACATTACATAGATACATTTGTACATTAGCCTTATTTGGGTATTATATATGCACAAATCCCTATGTAATTCAAGAGGTCAATTTACACAGAGTACCATTTTATGTATTCATAAATTCTGTGGAACAGATGTAACCATGCAAAACCTTATGAAAATAAGTAAATAAAATAAAGCCTAACATCATGTACACATAAAATTCCTTGTTCTAACTCTTTCACACACCGACTAATCCCAGGTAAGTAAACCTCAAATACCTGAAATCACACAATAAAAAGCTGATATTTGCTGATATTGAGTTGGGATACGGGTAAAGTTAGGGTCAGGTGTGGTGATATGGGTAAGTTTAAGGTTGAAGTTAGGGTCAGGTGTGGTGGTGTGGGTAAGTTTAAGGGTGGAGTTAGGGTCAGGTGTGATGGTGTGGGTCAGTTTAAGGGTAGAGTTAGGGGCAGGTGTGGTGGTGTTGGTCAGTTTAAGGGTTGAGTTAGGGACAGGTGTGGTGGTGTGGGTCAGTTTAAGGGTAGAGTTAGGGACAGTTGTGGTGGTGTGGGTCAGTTTAAGGGTAGAGTTAGGGACAGGTGTGGTGGTGTGGGTCAGTTTAAGGGTAGAGTTAGGGTCAGGTGTGGTGGTGTGGGTCAGTTTAAGGGTAGAGTTATGGTCAGGTGTGGTGGTGTGGGTCAGTTTAAGGGTAGAGTTAGGGTCAGGTGTGGTGGTGTGGGTCAGTTTAAGGGTAGAGTTAGGGTCAGGTGTGGTGATATGGGTAAGTTTAAGGGTAGAGTTAGGGTCAGGTGTGGTGATATGGGTAAGTTTAAGGGTAGAGTTAGGGGCAGGTGTGGTGGTGTTGGTCAGTTTAAGGGTAGAGTTAGAGGCAGGTGTGGTGGTGTGGGCCAGTTTAAGGGTAGAGTTAGGGTCAGGTGTGGTGGTGTGGGTCAGTTTAGGGGTAGAGTTATGGTCAGGTGTGGTGGTGTGGGTCAGTTTAAGGGTAGAGTTAGGGTCAGGTGTGGTGGTGTGGGTCAGTTTAAGGGTAGAGTTAGGGTCAGGTGTGGTGATATGGGTAAGTTTAAGGGTAGAGTTAGGGTCAGGTGTGGTGATATGGGTAAGTTTAAGGGTAGAGTTAGGGTCAGGTGTGGTGATATGGGTAAGTTTAAGGGTAGAGTTAGGGTCAGGTGTGGTGATATGGGTAAGTTTAAGGGTAGAGTTAGGGTCATTGTGTGGTGATATGGGTAAGTTTAAGGGTAGAGTTAGGGTCAGGTGTGGTGATATGGGTAAGTTTAAGGGTAGAGTTAGGGTCAGGTGTGGTGATATGGGTAAGTTTAAGGGTAGAGTTAGGGTCAGGTGTGGTGATATGGGTAAGTTTAAGGGTAAAGTTAGGGACAGGTGTGGTGGTGTGGGTCAGTTTAAGGGTAGAGTTAGGGTCAGGTGTGGTGATATGGGTAAGTTTAAGGGTAGAGTTAGGGTCAAGTGTGGTGATATGGGTAAGTTTAAGGGTAGAGTTAGGCTCATTGTGTGGTGATATGGGTAAGTTTAAGTTTAAGGATAGGGTTAAGTGTAAGGGAAATGTCAACTGTGTAATTACAAATGTAAGTACAGAAATTAATTACAGACGTAATTACATGCAGGTATTTTTTAAAATTTAAGTACAATGTAAAAACATGTATGTACACAATAAGTGCATTGTATTAAATGATTAATTACAATGTTAGTACATAGTAGTTAAGGCCACCTAATATAAAGTGGGTCCATATTTCTGTAACTCCTATCTTGTCGTTATAATCACACATCAAGGCAAGGCAAGTTTATTTATATAGCACATTTCATACACAATGACAATTCAAAGTGCTTTACATAGATATTAATTAAAATAGCAATAACATATGCATAAGAAAAAGAATGCTATGTATAAAAAATAAACAGTTGTAAAGAGAATTAAAAAAAAATAAAAAATAAAAAATTAAATAAAATAAAAAATAAAATAAATAAAAAATAAAGGATACAATTATAATAAATAGAACCCTATCTGCCTGATTCTAAATATGGGTATCTGAGATGGAAGAGATGGAGCAGGTTCACAATGTCTCCTGGACCTTACAAGTTGGTCTAAGACGGGCTTGTAACACTCAGCCTGGTAAAGGCAGTTTACACAAATATCATGGTTTTTTAACCCTTTTTTAAAAGGTGCTCAAATAAATTTCTCACAACAATCACTTAGATATTAACCCAAAGTGTATTGAACAAGCAACCCCAAACCCCCAATATATACAAAAATATATTTACAATATAAACAAAGGTAAGAAAAAATGCATAGAAAATTCTGTTCAAGTCCTGTGTGTGTGTGTGTGTGTGTGTGTGTGTGTGTGTGTGTGTGTGTGTGTCGAATCGGCCTCACCGGTACAGTTTATAGTCCGGGAGCTCGATGAAGAAGAGCGTTATTCTGTGTTGGATCCCCAACGAGAAATATTCCACGCTTATTTCCTAAGGGAGATAAACATCCACAGACTGAGACAACCAAACTCTTGTGTGTTGATCAATCAAACACGTAATCCAGTATTACTGAGAGCGTCCTCTCTCCAGCGCCGGTAAGCCGGCTTCTTTTATCCGATGTGCCACATCAGCTGTCAGGCCCTATGACGTCACCGGGGATTCCCTGATGCTCCCGACGGAAATCACACGTGAGTAAGAATGGGAACAACCACTTATACGGGCTAAAAAACGACAAGGAGAAATACATATACAAAACAGCTGTCTTGTGTTCATAATTAAAATGAATTAACGGCAGTCTATATATCTCCCTATACAGGCTCCTGTAGGGGTCGTGACCTTTGCCCCGCAGCACTCCTCTCCTTTTCCAATCTCTTCCAGTCAGACAGCCCTAACCAAAAATAATAATCAACAGATGCACAAGAAATAGAAATATACAGTTGTTAAGAGAATTAAAAATAATTAAATAATTAAAACCAAAGATAAGAACAACGGTAAACAAAAACAGTTATAAAAAGATGATGCATAGATAAGATAAGGTGCAATCAGTGGGACGTACAGTGGCTCAGTGCTCATTCAGTAAATGCACCGCTAAACAGATGTGTTTTGAGTCTGGATATGAATGTGGCTACTGTTGGAGCACATCTGATCTGTTCAGGAAGCTGTCTACTGTATGCAAATGAGTTCCACAGGGGAAAGAAGGGTGGGCCACACTGTGTGCCCCCTCTGATGCCAGCAGCCAATAGCCACACTGGAATGGAGAAGCGCCAAATTGCAATCTCCTCCTATTCGGAAAAGGATAAAGGTGCCCTTTCAACAGACACGCCTTGTTCTGAGTCTCCCGCGAGAGACAAACAGTTCACCAAGTTCTGAGTCTCCCCATGCGAGAGACAAACAGTTCACCAAGTTCTGAGTCTGTCCGCCGAGGATTAGACTGTGACAAAGCAAACAAGTTCTGAGCCTCTGGTTTAATCAGAGAGACAACACAAGATCCGAGGATCTGAATCTACAGCTTGTGAGGCAGCAACAGATACGACAACGTTCTGAGCCTCCAGCCTGTGAGGAAAGAGACATTAACCAACACTACGTTCAGAGTTTTAGTCCAGCGAGACGACTACTGGCCGTCCCGAGTCTCCATGCTAAAGAGACCAGAGCAGATTGACCAACTTCTGAGTGTCTGGCCCAAAGAGGCAGAAGACACACAGAGACATATGCAACCAGGTTAAACTCAGGAGAGCAAACCTTTACTTCAAGGTTCCTTCATCTCCGTGTTCCAGATTAAGGACCTTCTGCTCCTACTTCAGGGCCTCATCTGCTTGTTCCAGATTAAGGACCTTCTGCACCTACTTCAGGGCCTCATCTGCTTGTTCCAGATTAAGGACCTTCTGCTCCTACTTCAGGGCTTTATCTGCTTGTTCCAGATTAAGGACCTTCTGCACCTACTTCAGGGCCTCATCTACTTGTTCCAGATTAAAGACCTTCTGCACCTACTTCAGGGCCTCATCTGCTTGTTCCAGATTAAGGACCTTCTGCTCCTACTTCAGGGCCTCATCTGCTTGTTCCAGTTTAAGGACCTTCTGCTCCTACTTCAGGGCCTCATCTGCTTGTTCCAGATTAAGGACCTTCTGCACCTACTTCAGGGCCTCATCTACGTGTCCCAGATTTTAGGACCCTTTGGTGCCCCAGGAGATCAGCATCCCACAGATCTTTGTGTTCAAGGCTGTTGAAACGGATTACAGCTCCTTTCCCCACTGCATTGTCTCCCAGCAAAACCAGTGGAAGAAGTCATCACCATCGGACTGCTTACTCAACCACGTGGAACGTAAATATCACTTAACCAAACCTCTTTTTAGAGACCTTGGCATTGCTGTATATTATCAGTATATGATTTTGTAATTTACATTAGAGGTAATATAACTGATGCTAGTTAATAAGAAATAATCTTTCGTTTATGTGTTTGATGCATAATAAGATTCTTCACCTTAATTTCAGGGAAACAACAGTTTATCTTTCCATAAGATAACGTAACTCTTCTATAACCACACTTAACTTACTCACATGTATTTTATACATCTTATGCACTTTATTCCTTTATCATTAATTGTATTCATTTAGTAGTTGTGTTAAATGTTCTGTTTATCTTTTGTTAATACAATCTATTTTATTACAATTGTGTCTTCCTTGTGCTTATAATATAGAAGAGGCGCTAAAGTAATCTCACCTTTGTTTCAGATAAATCAGCTGACCAACTCTCCCCACTTTGCATTAATTCTGAATGACTGGGCAGCCTCTTGTTCAGAGTGTTCTCATACAGCCAAGGTAAAAGACCTTGACTAGTGTCCCAAACTACGAGGGGGGAAGGTGGTCATCTGATGTACTCATAACCACACCTTAAAGGGTTACTTCACTGCTTTTTCTTATTAAACTATGTTATTCCTTTAACTAAAACAAGTTGATACATACCTCTCTTGTCTCAGTGCATGCGCTTAATCTCTCTGACGTGCGATGACATTCTGATAGCATTAGCTTAGCCCACTAAGCCCAGTTCATTCACTATGGAACCAAACAGAGATCAAGTTAGAAGCGACCAATCAACTCCACGTTTCCCCTATTTAAATACAGTTACACGAATAGTTGAAGGATCAATTATGGTGACAAAATAAAACGTGCCGCTTTTCTAATTGGATTAAAAAGGACAACTATAATGTATGGTGGAATAGCACTTCTGAGAATACTTCGGCTCGGTGCAGTAAAAAGTCCCGGCCGAAACATCTCCCCTCACATCTCCCCCTCACCCTCTCATTTCTGTCAATACGAGGAGATGTAAGGAAAGATGTTTCGGCCGGAACTTTTTTCTCCACCGAGCCGAAGTACTCTCAGAAGTGCTATTCCGCCATACATTATATTTCTCCTTTTTAATCCGATTAGAAAAGCGCCACGTTTTATTTTGTTAAGCACCGGCTCGTCCTCACGGCCCAATCACAGCCACCGGACTGATATTCAAATCAACTCTCACTCATGATATATGGATTAAATATTGGAAAGATGATGAAAGCAGGAAGATCCAAACCTACAGGAATGACGTTTACTGACTATTGACTGCTAAGATCCTCAGAGAGTCAGGACAACTGAAGAATGGAAAGAGTGTGTGAGTGAAGGAGGTTGTGAATGTGTGTAGATGTGTGTTAGTTAGAGGATCAGAGAATGACACCGTTCCTCTGTCATAGTCCAGACACACTCTCACGCGCTCAAGCATCTGATTAACAGGAAAACCATAATCTAAAGAGAGTCCACCCTGATTATACTCCACACACCAGACATCATCATTGTTGAAGAAACCTGACCCCTTCCTCTGGTTTAATGCTGTAGTTACTCCAAGAGTCCACCAGTAATTCTCTTTAACCTCCACATCCCAGCTGTGTGTTCCTGAGTTAAAACCCTCTGAACCCAGAACACAGAGATGATGGTCAAATCTCTCTGGATTATCAGGAAGAGATTGATCGTTCCTGCTGTATCTCACACTGGTCAGATCATCAGACAGGACGAGATGTGAATTCGCTGTTTTTGGATCCAGAATCACAGGAGCTGATGAGACACAATCAACAGATCAGATTCTGATCTTCATATCATGATCAAGACTGAGCACACACACAGATTATTATGGATAGATTATGAAGACAGCGCCGGTGTGTGTGGCTTGCCATCTTCCGCCTGCCTGTCTGTTTATTATTGCTCTGTTTTTATCTCTATCTTTCAACATGTTTCACTTGCTCTTGTCTATGACAAGCAAACATTATTTGGTATCAAAATTCTGTCGAAGTATTGATCAGGCAGGATCTAAGGGAATCTGGGTCCAGTCTTCCTCCACTTTTGTCCAATGTTCCGGAAAGTTTACGTCGGTTAAAAAACTTGTTTACTAAGTTTAAGTTTATTAAGTAACTCTGGTTACTTTAAATTTGCTGTGTGTGTTTGAGTTTGATATATCTTGCTCTCTGTACAACACCTTGGGCAACTACAATTGAATTAAATATTGCTTTATAAATAAAATGCATGAAATTATGAATTATGATCCTGTTGATCAAACATCTCAGATCTTCTGCTGTCATACTCACTGTTGTGGACGATGTCCTGCATCTTCTTCCAGACTCTGAACTGCAGGTTGCCCAAGTACCATGGCACATGAATCAAAGCTCCAGAAGCCATCCGTGGATCCGGCTGTGATCTCTGGACTCTGGAAGATCATTCAGGAGTCAGAACTGCAGTGGCTTTGGATCAGAACCAGAGAGACCAGAGACAGGAGCAGATCACTCACCTTTCCATTGAGACTGGAATCTCCTGCAGAAAAAACACACCATTAATCATCAAGAACTCAATCAATGAACCAATGATCAACCAATGATCCGAAATCAGACCTTCAGAAAGCAGACGTCACTGGCTCTCATCATCTCCATGTCTTTGATTGTGTGTGAAAGAGCTGAGATGTGTGTGTTCATCACCTCCAGCTTCTCCTTCGTCATCTGCTTCTTCTGCTCCTCTTCCTCCCTCAGTGTAGTGATTGTAGCTTCTTCTTCATCTCTAAGAAACTGATGAAGCTTCTCAAACTGCTGTTTAATCTGACGCTCTGTGTGCTCAGCTTGAGTCTGAAATCACATCACATTCCCTTCAGTCATCTCGAGCCACACACATCAACACTTCACATCATTCATATCAGAGAGAAACTCCCATAGCCGACATAAAACGGATCCAGAAGCAGACGCTGCTCGTAATTTACAGAAATAATCAACTTAAATATATCAGATCATAACTGTATGTAGAGATCCTACAGCTGTGATGAAATGACTCTTGACTCTGTTTCCTCACCTTGATGTGTTGAGCGGTTTTCTCAAACTCTCCTTTAATGTTTTTATTGTGTTGAAGTTTCTCCTGTAAGGACTTCAGTGCTGTATCGAGTTCCTCCTAGAGTTGAACAAAAATCCAGCTGAAGCTCAAGCATCAAGACAATGATTCAAATGATTCAAAGCACAGGAGTAAATACACCTCTGAACGGCTCAGAAAAGCTCAATTAAAGTTTAGGAGTCCTGACTTGAACCCCGTTGAGATGATGTGGCAGGACCTTAAATAGGCATAAGGCTGATAAAGGGGTATTTAGTTTATAGGAGTGATATGAGTTAAAAAATTGTATTCTGTGTTAACTCAAGTTGTAAGATTTAACGCAAAAAAATATTTAAATTAGTATGAGACACAAAAACAAGGAAATTTTATTTTATTTATTATTATTGATTTTTTTCCCCTTTGTTTTACCAGGGTAGTCACATTGAGACAGTAGTCTCTTTTTCAAGTGAGCCCTGGCCAAGAAAAGGCAGCACATAGTTAAAAAGACATAAAAACAAAGATGGACACAACATAAAACATAAATACAATTTACAAGTGAGAATATGCAGGCTGTAAACAACAAAAAGTCTAGACTGTGACGAGTCTCTGGTTCTTCCTGCTACAGCTGGCCAGTGGGTGTGGCTAAGAGACTCATCAAGAGAACGATGGCCACATGTTCTTCCCTCTATAAAGCTTAGGCTTTGCTGGCACTTGAGGTCTCACCCTTCACCCGTTGCTCCTGTTTTTCTCCTTTGTTTGTGTAGTTCGATTCTGTCCTGTCTGATGTTCTGATTGATCAGGGGTTTGACAGGAATGGTGCTGTTTGGTGTTGGTTCTTTCTTTTATATATCTTTTTTATTTACATTAATAAATCTTTTGCTGCAACCATAGTAGTAGTGATGGCGAAGTGAAGCTTTCTGAACCAGTGAAGCTTTCAGCACAGTTGTATCAGAAAAATGTTCATTACTCGAAGCTGTTCAAGTCAGAGCTCAACGAGGACCTCTGCTGGTGAAAGTGAGGTAAAGCGCTGTGGCGCAAAATGTTTTGCAACCGACACATTATCTAGAAGCAAAAAGTGAATTAATGGATTGATTAATAAATTAATGAATTAATCAATATATTATATATGACATTATATGACACAATCTGTTCCCTTGCATACTCCTAGTAACTTAAACCAATAAAGATATGAATTTGTATTGTGAATGTGAACATTTTTCCTGTTTGTAATCAAATAAAACTCACGAATAAAGGAAGTATTCTAAATAAATGCATACACACAAGGACAAACACACACACACTTTCACATGATTATAGAAGGATAGGCCTATACTTGTCTCTAATGTATGAAGTTATAGGCTAGTGCGGATTAAATAAATAAATATATGCGGCAGAACAAAAGCCAAATAAATGATCAACCTTATTGGGCGAAATCAAATGAAAGTGTTAATACATTTCAGAACGCCCTCTCTTTGCTGCAGGTTCCATAACAAACTCGCGCAATACAAAAAACCCGCTCAATGCAAAGCAATACACCTCAACAACCCACAAGGGCACGCACTGTGTCGCGCATTTTTAAACTTTTCTGAATCAGTCACGTGGGTGTTTGTGAAATGAAGCTTCGGACGTCATTGGTCACATGGTTTTGATAGAACGAATCAAGCATCGATACAAAGCTTCACAGAAAATAGGTTCCTTTGTTTTGACACACGCTTCGGAGCTTTGGTGTCACTGTTAACATCACTACTTAGTAGCCTGACTGTGTCCTCCATTTCATTTGTTACGGCTTTGAGCCGGTCGTGACAAATGTGGGGGCTCGTCCTTAAATTTTTTGTATTCGTAAGATATTTAGTTTTGATAGTTTTGCAGGATACAGTGGGGTTTTTGGCTGCTTCGCAGGAGTTCGGCTTTGGTAAGTCTGGTTATTATCTATCTGTATGTTTGAGGGGTGGTTTATTTGTTGGATATACTTTTCCCTGGTTAGGTTAAGCAGGGAATCCTTAACGGGATGCTCTGATCTTTTTTTATTTTAGTTTGTTTTGTTTGTATGTGAAAGCAGTTAGAGCGGTGGTCTCGGGAACACATCCGTGTTTGAAGTGGTGACTTGTTAATCGGTTGCTATTTCAAGCACTGGTTTATAGTGTATAAAAACCCACTGCAAGTAACTGTACGAAGATCAGGGATGAGTTTAGATAGTTCTCAAATCTAGATAGAGGGAACTGTTTATCCATGTTTTGTTGTGCCCCTTAAATATAAATGGATCAACATTTTTGGGGGAAATTAATTACTTTTCTTTAATAATGACTTCAAAGGTCGGGGAATTTATTAGTGCTCCGTCCGATGGGTTGTTAAATGTTTTGACTAAAGATCAATTAGTACAACTTGCAGATCACTATGAGATTAATGTGTTAAGCCAAGATAAATGTTTAAAGGACAATATTAAATCCTTGGTAAAAATTGAGTTAATTCAACGTGGAGTTTTAGAATCTGAACCGTTGCCCGACGTGTCAGATTTGGTTAAAGGGGCGGTGAAATGCTGTTTCATGCATACTGAGCTTTTTACACTGTTAAAGACTTGGATTCCCATCCTAAACATAGACACAGTTTCAAAAACTAATGTTGGACGTTTGATGGAGTATTTCTGTGTCAAAAATACTCCTTCCGGTTTCTCACAAGTTTCGGCGAGTTTTTTTCGAGTATGGGTCGACTTGACGTTAATAGAACGGAAGGTCCTTGTATGGGCCGTACGGGCTCTTCTCCCGGTAGGGTGTGCGCGCGTGACTAGAGCGAGAGAGTAAACACTCTCTCAGGTGCAGATCCAGTCGTCCGTGAAAACTTATTTCGGTTATAGTCCGCGCCGCGCTCCACTTTATTCCTATGCGTGACGTCAAGCGACTTCAACGCTTCAGCACAGCATTCTGGGAAGAACCGATTTGAACGCAGAAATGACTGGAAGCTTCACAACAACGCTTCAGTAAACATCAGTAAACGACACGATCGCGTGCTTCGTCATTCAAATGCGCTAACGGTTACTCCATTGTTGTTCTCTGCATAATGTTACACTAGTCTAACGTGCAAAACCGTGCTAAGGTCTTGCTTGCTAAGGTCTAACGTTAGTCGCATACAATAGTCCATAAACCGAATCATGTCCTCATAAACTGCTAGTAAACACAGTCTTTTTTGTACAGTCTATGGTAAAGACACACAAATGTTGACAGGCCACTAAATACAGTCCATACCACAGAGACGGACGTCCTGATTGCTGTTTCTCCTGTTCAATTTATTTCTGCCTCAGATTTGATTCTGGATCATTATCTGTATTAGCTGAGATAGCCATGGGTTTCTCCACGCTTAAGGACGTCACCGCTTTGTTCGCGATCGTCATTCTTTAGCTCCGCCCACACGATACGCCTCCAGGCGCTCGTTTTTTGCCGGAAAGACTCGGTACAGCCCATATTTCTTTTATAAATATAATAAAACTAAAGACTTTTCGGAGATATGAAGGATGCAATACTACTCTATAGGTACTCAAGATTGACATGAGATTGACTGAAACTGAGTGTTTCACCGCCCCTTTAATATGACGTCTACAATGTCCCACTTAACGTTTGAACAACAGAAACAATTGTTGGAGATGAAAAAGAAAATGTTAACCGTGCAAAATCGTGTTGAGATGTCTAAACTTGAGGTACAACAACAACAGCTCGATCTTGAACGTTATCGTTTAGATCTGATTAAAGGAGGAAGACTTCCTTTAACTGGAGGTATAGAACATGATTTAACTTCGTATAAATTTGATGTAGTTCCTAATATGAGATTAATCCCTAGATTTGAAGTCAAGGATGTTGAACACTTCTTTTTGTCGTTTGAACGAGTAGCTGATGCACGTAATTGGCCAGATGAGGAGCGCACGCTAATGTTACAGTCGGTGTTTGTGGGTAAAGCTCAAGAAGCGTATGCGTCCCTTAATATAGAAGATGCTAAGGTTTATTTGGTTGTTAAGAATGCAGTGTTGAGGGCATACGAATTGGTTCCAGAGGCCTATAGACAAAAATTTAGGTCCTGGAGGAAAGTTGCTAGTCAAACACATGCTGAGTTTGTACATGACATTTCAGTTTGCTTTAATCGCTGGTGTACAGCTTCTGACGTGACAACATTAGACGATTTGAAAGAGTTGATGTTGCTTGAACAGTTTAAAAAATCTGTTTCGCAACGTGTAGCAACATATATTAGTGAGCGTAAACCCAACACGGTCTATGAGTAAAATACAACCTGATTTTAAATCTGAAACAAACCGGGTGGTGAGTGCAACTCTGGAGATTCCTGCCCTTTTGTCTGTGTCATGGAATGAGTTGGTTAAAGAGCAGAAATCTGATGTTACTCTTACAGAGTTGTTTGACCGAGTTGTCCCTTATGATGTAATCGACAATATTCCTTCTGAATATTATCTAGAGTAAGATGTGTTGGTTTGAAAGTGGGTGCCACATGGAGAATTTGTAATTGGTGATCCCGTGCTACAAATTGTTGTTCCTCAGCCACTCCCTCAACTTGTCTTACAAACGGCCCATGACACATCTGGACACTAGGGGGTGAAAAAGACATACAAAATGCTTTTGAAGTTTTTCTTTTGGCCAAAGTTGAAGCGGGATATATCCAGGTATATTAAGTCTTGTCAAACATACCAGCTTACGGGAAAGCCTAATCAGTCTATGAAACCTGCTCCTCTGTATCCAATTCCTGTTATCGGCCAACCATTTGAGCATCTTATTGTGGACTGTGTTGGGCCTTTACCTCGATCCAAAGCAGGACATGAGTATTTGCTTACTGTTATGTGCCAACTGACTAGATATCCAGCTGCGTACCCATTACGTTCTCTAACTGCAAAGTTAGTTGTGAAAGCACTGACTCAGTTTATCTCAGTGTTCGGAAAACCACTAATTATTCAGTCTGATCAGGGTAGTAATTTTACTTCCAAATAGTTTGGTCAAGTTTTGAAACAGCTTCATATTCAACATAACCTTTCCGGTGCTTATCAAGTCAGGGAGCACTGGAAAGATTTCACCAAACCCTAAAGTCTTTATTAAGATCATACTGTGTTCAGATGGGTAACGATTTGGAAGCTGGGTTACCTTGGTTAATGATGTCGGCTCGAGAAGCCGCTCAGGAGAGAACCGGATTTAGTCCAAACACCCTTGTTTTTGGTCATGATGTGCACGGTCCCTTATCTGTTTTGTCTGCAGATTGGAAAAAATTTGATCCCCCAAAGAATATTTTATCCTATGTGAGTGATTTTCGCAGGCGAATTTTTGAAGCATGTCAGTTGGCAAAGGCATCTTTGAGTAAAGCGCAAGATCGAATGAAACAACTTTTTGATTGGCGTACAGAATTGCGTTTGTTTCAATCGGGTGATCAGGTTCTTGCTTTGTTGCCCATTGTGGGATCACCATTCCAGGCCAAATTTGGGGGTACATATACTGTTGCTCGCCGAATTTCTGATCTTAATTATTTGATCAATACACCAGATCGGTGAAAGAAGACTAGAGTGTGTCATGTGAATTTGTTAAAGCCTTTTTATAGGTCAGAGGATTTTGCTGACAGAACAATGAGTGAAGACAAAGTTGATATACCTGATTCTTGTATTAAACCAATTCTGCTTACAGGTTCCTGTTCCGGTAATGATGATGCTGAATGCTCAACCAATCCAATCTTGATAAGGTGGGACCAGGATGAGATTGATCCTGGAGATGCTCTTCTTCAGGGCCGGTTACATAATTCGGAAGCACTAAACTCTTTGCACCGTCGATTGGGTCATTTAACTGAGGTGCAGCGTACAGATTTAATTAATTTGATTTCTGAGTATGTTACACTGTTTCCCGATACTTCAACTCGGACTAATGTAATCGAACACGACATTGATGTTGGAGATTCGACTCCAATTCGTCAGCTTTTCTATAGAGTGTCTGCAAATAAGAAAAAACAACTAGAGAATGAAATTGACTACATGTTGAGAAATGATATTGCTGAACCTTCTTTTTCTAGTTGGGCATCCCCATCATTGTTGGTGAATAAATCTGACGGGTCATTCAGATTTTGTACCGATTACCGAAAGGTAAACGCTGTAACAAAACCTGATTCATTTCCATTGCCTCGAATTGAGGACTGTATTGATCAGGTGGGAAATGCTAAGTTTGTTAGCAAGTTTGACCTACTCAAAGGTTATTGGCAAGTGCCTTTAACTGAAAGAGCTCGAGAAGAGCTACTTTCACTGTACCGTCAGGATTATTTTCGTATAAAGTTATGAGTTTTGGATTGCGCAACGCTCCCGCAACTTTCCAACGTTTAATGAATCGAGTCATTTGTGGTTTGAAGAGATGCGCTGTGTATTTGGATGATGTTGACATGTATAGTCAAACTTGGGATGAACATTTACTTCAAATTAGAGCACTCTTTGATCAATTTGTGAAGGCGAATTTGACTGTTAATCTGTTAAAATGTGAGTTTGCCAAGGCTACCATAGTTTATCTAGGAAAAGTGGTTGGGCAAGGTAGAGTACGCCCTGTCCGTGCGAAAGTAGAAGTGATCGATAGTTACCCTACGCCTTCAACCAAAAAAAACCTCATGTGATTTCTTGGAATGGTGGAATTTTATCGTTGTTTTTGTAGAAATGTTTCTACAGTGGTGGCCCCCCTGACAAATCTGTTGAAGGGAGGAACAGACTTCTGCTGGACTTCGGCTTGTCAGCAAGCATTTGAGAGGGCAAAAATGCTTCTTTCTGAGGGTCCTGTTTTGAAAGCACCGAAATTTGACCGACCGTTTCAGTTGCAAGTAGATGCCAGCAATGTGGGTGCTGGTGCCGTCCTGCTACAGACTTCTATAGATGGCACTGACCATCCAGTTGGCTTCTTTTCTAGAAAATTTAATTCTTACCAACTTAATTATTCTGTGATCGAAAAGGAATCTCTGTCTCTAATTTGGGCTTTGCAACACTTTTTTGTGTATGTCCATCCTCTGGTGGTTTTTACTGATCACAACCCTTTGGTTTTTCTTCATTCGTTACAGAACCCTAACCAAAGGTTAATGATGTGGGGTTTATTTTTACAGGGACACCTGTTAGATATTCACCACATAAAAGGCTCAGAAAATATAACTGCTGATGCCTTATCTCGTATTCATTTGGCCTAAGTATTATAGTCTCATTAGTTCTTTTCTTAACTTGCATTCTAGGTCCCAAAGTTGTTGGAAGCAGTTGGAGAATTGATAAGACTGACTCTGGTCTCTTTTCTAGTGGGGGTGTGTGACGAGTCTCTGGTTCTTCCTGCTACAGCTGGCCAGTGGGTGTGGCTAGGAGACTCATCAAGAGAACGATGGCCACATGTTCTTCCCTCTATTAAGCTTAGGCTTTGCTGGCACTTGAGGTCTCACCCTTCACCCGTTGTTCCTGGTTTTGGCCTTTGTTTGTGTAGTTCGATTCTGTCCTGTCTACTGTTCTGATAGATCAGGGGTTTGACAGGAATGGTGCTGTTTGGTGTTGGCTCTTTCTTTTATATATCTTTTTTTATTTACATAAATAAATCATTTGCTGCAACCTTAGTAGCCTGACTGTGTCCTCCATTTCATTTGTTACGGCTTTGAGCCGCTCGTGACAAGACACATTCACATGTATGATGCAAAATGTCTGCCAGATACCGACTTCAATCAATCAATCAAACTTTATTTGTATAGCACCTTCCAACAACCAAAAGGAGGACCAAGGTGCTTTACATTTAAAACAGAAAAACATCTACAATAAATAATATATTAATACATGAAGTAATAACCAAAGAAACAGTTACATAAAATACAAAAATTAAATTCAAAGTGCCACTGTGCTACTGTGCGTTAAAAGCCAGTTTAAATAAATGCATTTTTAACCTGGACTTGAACAGGGCCAGGTCTGTAAGAACATGCAGGTCTACTGGTAAAGTGTTCCAAAGTTTAGGAGCAGCAAAAGCAAATGAAAGATCGCCCCACTGCTTGCACCGGGACCTCGGAACAACTAGCCTCATCTGGTCAGCCGACCGGAGGGCTCTGTTTGGACGGTGGACACTTAAAATCTCTGATAAATAAGGTGGTGCAAGGCCATTAAGAGCTTTAAAGGCAAACATTAAAATTTTAAAATCAACACGGTACCGAACCGGGAGCCAGTGGAGGGAACAGAGAATTGGACTAATATGGCTGTGTCTAGATGTACCGGTTAGAAGACGAGCAGCTACATTCTGTACCAGTTGGAGACGATGGAGTGAAGACTGTGTGATGCCAATGTAGAGTGCGTTACAGTAATCAATGCGTGAGCTGATCAGATCACTGCGGCACAGAAAAGGCTTTACTTTGGCTAAAAGTTGCAGCTGGAAAAAGCTTGCTTTGACTACAGAGTTAATTTGTTTGTTAAAATTCAGAGCTCTGTCAAAAATCACCCCCAGATTCTTTATTGCCTCACTAACTTGAGGGGTTGTGCTTGATGATAAATCGTGGTGTAAAATAGAGGAACCAAAAATAATGTATTCTGTTTTACTCTCATTCAGATGAAGAAAGTTTCGTGAAAGCCATAGTTTAATATCAGATAGGCAACTATGCAAGGAGTCTAGAGCTGAACCATCATTTGGAAGCACAGGCATATAGACCTGGAGGTCGTTTGCATATAGGTGGTAAGACAGATTGTGCTTGGCAATAATGGAACCAAGAGGCAACATGTAAAGTGAAAATAGAACAGGGCCAAGAATGAATCTTTATGGCACTCCAGAGGACAGAGGAGCAGTGGATGACGAAAATTGATTGATCATAACTTGAAAGCTCCTGTTGTTCAAGTAGGAGCAAAACCACTGCAGGACTGAACCCTTGAGGCCGACCTGTTGAGCAAGGCGGGCGATAAGGACTGAATGGTCCACAGTGTCGAAAGCTGCTGTTAGATCCAGCATCACCAACAGCACAGATCTTTTAGTATCAAGGGATGGGGACAGTCCCTGAGCTGAGGCAGCTGTTAATGAGCGAGAGGACGCATGGCCCGACAGTATCAAAGACCTGTTTGAGCACCTTGGTTGGAACAATATCGAGGGGGCAGTTGTTGGGCGACAACCCCTGCACCACCCGTGATAAAGACACGGGTTCAAATCGTTCAAACACTGCAGGGGAGACAACAGGAGGGACAGCATTGGTGTAAAAAGTACTGTTCATATTCTGCCTAACAGAGGACACTTTCTCAACAAAATAATTAAAAAAGTTTTCACAGATGGATTCTGACACCTTGCTCAAGACATTGCAAGGTGGATTTATAACAGACTGTATTGTGTTAAATAAAGTCCTTGGACGATTGCAGCTGGTGGAAATAATGTTCGACAGATATTGACGTTTGGCCTCTTTAACAGCCTTTTGGTAGTTAGCCAAACTGTCTTTTAGTATATCCAGTGACACATGCAATCTATCTTTCCTCCACCTGCGTTCGGCCTGTCTGCAGCAGCGCCTAAAGGTGCGGGTGGTGTCATTTAGCCAGGGTTCCGGTGCAGTGCTGGCGGGTTTACACCTAAAAGGCGCAATAGAATCCAAAATCTCTGAACAGGAAGAATAAAAAAATGGAAATCAGGTCATCCGGACATAGCGGAGAGGCCAGATCAACCTGGGTATATAAGCTAGTGTTCATGAAGGCAGCTGTAAATTGCCCAGCCGTGGATGGAGTAATGACACGGCGGCGACAGGCAGGAGTAATAGACCTGGTTCTGGGAGGGGTTACAAAATCAAATATAATAGGAAAGTGGTCTGAGGTGAAAGTATGCCATATCCTACTGAGGGACACAGGGAGACCATGGGAGATAATGAGGTCAAGAGTGTGTCCTAAGTGATGTGTGGGACCATTAACTGATTGTATTAAATTAAAAGAGTCAAGAAGGCTTAGAAACTCCCTTGCCATTGGGTTAGATGGGCAGCATACATGAATGTTAAAATCACCACAAATCAATAGATCGTCAAAATTCGGCATGAGCTCAGCTAGGAGCTCAGAAAATTCTTGAATAAAAGCCTTATTAAATTGTGGTGGACGATAGACAACTGCACATAGAACAGGAGACCCTAACTCAATAAGAAATAGTTGCAGCTCAAAACTACTGAAGTTATTTGATGGAATTATGCGACAGAGGCCAGACCACCGCGGCCAGATGCTCGCCGGGTCCTGAGGAAGAAATAGCCGGGAGGGAGGAGCTCAGTGAAAGCACTGTTGTCACCTGGTTTCAGCCAGGTCTCAGTCAGCAGAAGAAAATCCAGATCGTTTGTGGAGATGAAGTCGTTCAGAATAAAAGTCTTATTTGTGAGCGATCGGGTGTTTAGGAGAGCCAAACGTACTGCTGTGCAGCTCTCAGACTGCAGTGCAGCGCGGTTGAGCGGGCGGAGGTGCTCCAGCACATAGCCCCGTCTCTGAAGCCTGACAGGCTGGCAACGCGGAAGCGAGCAGCCGACATCGGGGATAGCTGGCGTGAGCCAGCGGTGGGAGTAATCCAGAGAGCGGCAGTAGTAAAACCTGCCGTGATTCGATGGTAATCTGTTCCGTGAACGGCGAGGATCATGTTCACCGGAGGAAGCCAGGTAAGCTTTGAAGTAAACGAGGACTCCTCCTCTCCTTCCTCGTCTCTTGTAGCGTTTATTCCATGGTAACGGAAAGATAGACCACCTTAGATAGGCCGGGATAGATGCTAGGAGAGGTGGCGGCGACTTTGAATATTCATTGATGCCGTGAACGGGCAAATTGTTCACGGAGTCACGGATCTTTAACAGCGTCAGGCGATCATAAACCAGCAGCGACGACACATTTTGAATTGAAAATAATATGGATAAAATAAACAACGATAAACTCAACAGAAGAGGACAGCAAGCCATACACAGCGGCGGCATCACTCATCTTCTTAAAACTTAAAATCAGAGATGGAGATAAACATGTTTAGTTTCAGTGTTTTTCTGTAGTGCGTTCCAGGTTGATGGAGCATTGTAATGGTAGGCTGTTTTACCAAATTCGGAATGAACAGCAGGCACATTAAAAAGTATGCTATTCTTTGACCTGAGGTCATTTCTATTGTTTGTTGCCAATGAAAATACTGATAAATATGATGGTAATGATCCAGTAATTGCTTTATAAATAAAAATCAACCAATTGCGTTTTCTGCGTCTAGACAGTGGTAACCAACCAGATAAGCTGTACAAATTGCAGTGATGTGTATTGTAGTCTGCTCCATCTTAGGGCCACTTTTGTTTACCGTCTACATAAATTCTATGTAAAAACAAATTCTATGTTTTTACATAGAATTTATGTAGACGGTAAACAAAAGTGGCCCTAAGATGGAGCCTTGTGGAACCCCGATTGTAATTGCAGCCTTCCATGATGTAATACTATCACATGTAATACATTGAAATCTCCCTGTGAGATAATTTTTAAACTTTAAACTTACCGCATTTGAGGACACCCCAATTTTAACTAGACATTTTAAAAGAATGCTGTGATCCACTGTATCAAAAGCCTTAGAAAGGTCAATAAACAATCCTGCGCATGAGTTTTTGCAATCAATGGCAGACACAATGTCATCAATTACTTTAGTGGCTGCCGTGACGGTGCTATGCCCCTTCCTGAAGCCGACTGAAAAGGGGTGAGGATACAATTACAGGTTAAAAACTCTTTTAATTGTTCACTTACTAATTCCTCAAATATCTTAGCCAGTAGTAATCATTTAGATATTGGGCGATAATTGTCCAATAATGTGGGGTCCCTACTTTAAAAAAGAGGTATCACATGTGCTGCTTTCCAGGATTCAGGATAAACATTTTGTTCCAAAAACAAATTAAAAATCTGAGTGAGTGGTTTGGAATAATATCAGCTGTAAGCTTCAGCAGAGATGGATCACGCCCATCTGGTCCAGCTGACTTTCTACAGTTTACACATTTCAATTCTGACAGGACTATTTTCCTTGTAAATGGCTTAAAAGAGAAAGTGTTAACATTTCTAACATTCAGGACCTCTATGTCTAAGGGTTGATCTGGCCTTGACTTGAAAAGATGCCCAGCAGAGGCAAAGTGCTGATTAAAGGAGTCCACTTTTTTATCTGTGATTTGTCTAGAATCAACACTTATTTGCTTTGGTAAACTTGATGATGAGGAGTTAGATTTTAAAGATTTAATAGCTTTCCAAAATTTTGCTGGATTATGCAAATTTATGGTTGTCTCTTCTAGATAAAACTGTGCTTTAGCTTTACGTATCTGTGCTATACATTTGTTTCTTAGGCATGGGAAGCTGGACCAATCATTTGCTAAGCCAGATTTCCTTGCCCTTGCCCAGGCCAGGTCCCTCTCATGTAGCAGAGAGGATAATGCACCAGAGAACCAAGCGTTATCCTTCCCTTTAACCTTGAACCTCCTTAGAGGTCCATGTTTATTTAAAACTCCCATAAATAGACCCTTAAAATAAGTCCATGCCAAATCAACATCAGGAATGGATGATATTCTATCCCAATCACAATGATATATATCATGAATGAAAGCTTGTTGGTCAAAGGTCTTAAAGTGTCGTTTCTCCACTATTCTTGAAAGTGTTTTCACAGGTTTACAGTTTCTAATAATCCCAAAAACACAGTGATCACTTATGTCATTTGGGAAAATACCAATCTGTGTACATTTATCAGGTCGGTTTACTAAAATAATATCAATTAATGTAGATTTATTTAGATTTTTTGTGTTTGGGCGAGTTGGAATATTTACTACTTGTGTTAAATTAACAGAATCACAGTAAGCCTTTAAGTCCTTTGAATCATCTTTCATCCAGTCCCAATTTAAATCACCAAGCAGAATTATTTCTTTGTGATTTACAATCTCTGTAAGCACAGCTGAGAGTGTTGATAATGTTTCTTTAAGAGCTGACGGGGGCCTATAACAACAAGCAACAGTCAAACTGGTAGTTCCTAGTTTCAAATCACTAACAGATTTTTTTAGCCACGTTTCCGATAGAACAAAAAGGTCTGCATTTGTCGAATTTGCCCATATCCTAACAAAATCTATATTTGGCACTAGACTACAGATATTTAAATGTAAAATTTTCAAGCCAGATCTATTAGCGAAATCTCCTGGTGTGTATAAACATTCAGCCTCGGGTCCTGGGTTTGGCTTAACATTTTCGGCCGGGAGTAACATCAATATAATAAAACGATTTTTCCAAACATGCTTTAATAAAATCGTCTCTAATCAGATGCAAACAAACAAGAGAAAGATGAATATCAGGTTCATGCATGAAAAGTTTGGCGCAATACTCCTGTTTTGGAGTGTGTGTGTGTGTATTGTGTTCTTTGACGAAGTGTATGTAGTGTATCGCAAAGACATCGGAAAGTCCTCATGATACGCACAGGTTGAACAACTCAGATCCAAAGTAAAAAGTAACAACCAGATTACCTGTAGAGTTCCCATGATGGGGAGTAGCTCGTCTACGGGTCACCAGGAAGAATTCAGCAGGCAGCTTCGCAGGTATGTCCACAAACGCTTGTAAACGACGGTGTAGCTTCGGCTATTGGGTGTTTGTCCATAAGCCTAGCGCGACAATATGGGAATTGTGGTAGGAAATGGGAATTATGGAATGGGTAAGGGGAAATATGTACTTGTTGTTTGGACTGAAGTGGGCCTCCAGCGCATTTGTAGAAAGTTTTCAACAACCGGAGCCTGGAGCACTTAGCTGCAGGAGGTTTAGAAGCTACCCGCAGCCGACGGTAACACAGAGTTTCAAATTTCGTAAAAAACAGACTGGGTATAGGCATATATCGTGTCCATAAACAGCCAGTTTAAAATAACGTTGAGCAAGACAAACAGGACAGAGACGAGAGAGAAGAGAGACATGCTGCCATCTTGGATCTTGAGTGTATACGATTAAAATTTAAGAATCAGGCAAATAGTTTTTCACAGCACAGTAAATGTTATTGAATATGAGTAAAATGAGAAATATTGAGTGCATGAATGTGAAATCTGTGTTTATGACTAATTATTGTTTTTTACATGAGAAACAAGAGACATTTGTCTTACCTTACATGATGAAACCACTTCACTGATGGGTCTGAATTTATGATTGTCATGTTTTTGGGAAGTAATACACAATAAACATTTAGGCTGTTTGTCCTCCTGACCGAAGAGTTTGAGTTTCTCACTGTGTAAACTGCAGATTTCCTCAGATCCTGATGAACGCCTCTCCTTTCTCTTCTTCAGGAACGACTCACACAAGTTCTTTAATGCAAGATTAATTGGAGGATTTTGATTTGAGGATCTTCTCCTGCAGACGGGACACTCCTGAGTTCCCTTGGTTCTCCAGAACTGCTGAAGACACTCTTTACAGAAACTGTGACTACAGGATAAAAGAACAGGAGCCTTGAAGATTTCACAGCACACGGGACAAGAAAGATCTTTTACAGACAGTGAATCCATTTCCCCTGTTTGAGCTCCTGTAATCTGAATTTTACTTTCACTTCCTGAATGACAGCTTCAAAATGATGGGGAGAGTCTTCTTCTTCTTCTTTCGTTTATTGGCTGACTGGTAAACTGAGCACATACAGCCACCTACTGTTCCATATAACCCATTTCCTCATTTCATACATAATTCATAAAGAAAAAAAGTCTGAATTACGGTATAAGCTGACGCTGCGTCTCCAGCTCCTCCAGCCCATACACAGAACCCTGCAGAATCAAACTGCCCTTAAATACATTTTAAATCCTATAAACTATTCCTGTACTATATATATATATATATATATATATATATATATATATATATATATATATATATATATATATATATATATATATTCCATTAAAACCCTATACCCTAAACTATCACTATTAACCTCCTAATCTATTACCCCAAATCTAAATCCTTTTGTCCATTATTACTAAGATACTCCATTAATTCTGTTCTCTCCTGAATATATTTCCTACAATGACATATTACATGTTCTACTGTTTCTTTTTCCTTACAGAATTCACATAAACCACTCTCATGCACTCCTACTAAAGCTAATGTTGCATTTAACCCTGAATGACCAAGCCTTAATCTTGTTAACATAACCTCTTCCTTCCTATTTCCTCCCCTTATTCTCTTATTAGACTCTACATATTTCCTAATTTTATACAAGTGTCTGCCCTTCATGTCCTTATCCCAGATTTCCTGCCATTTTCCTTTAATATTTTTTTTGTTGATAATTGATTTAATTTCTCCTTTACCTAGAGGTACCCTCACATCAATTTAATCTCTTTCCAATGCCTTTTTTGCTAGCTCATCAGCAACTTCATTTTCGTTAACTCCTTTATGTGCTGGAACCCAACAAAATCCAACTATCCCTCCTTTCTTTCTCACTTGGTATAAAAAAGAATATAAATTTCATTAATTAGATCTACTCTAACTGACTCCTGTGAATCTAATGAACTTTAATCAGAACATATCACTACTCTATCAAGCCTGATTTAAAAGCATCCTTGATGCCGCACCATAAATCATACAACCATAATCCATCACTGATCTAATTAAAGCTTGATATAATGACAACAATGCTACTCGTTCTGCTCCCCACCCTTTGCTAGCTATAGCCCTCATTGCATTTAATGTCTTTATACATTTATTCTCAATTTCATCTATATGCTTTTTCCAATTATATTTACTATCAAACCACACGAGGGGGAGAGTCGGAATGACAGAAAGGAGAAATAACAAGTCAGTGGCTGTGTTCGGAACCGCATACTTTCCTACTATATAGTATGGAAAAAGCAGTAGGCGAGCCAAAAGTATGTACGAATCCTTAGTATTCATAAAAGAGTAGGCGAGAACTACCAGGCGTTTGGACTATTTCTCGCGAGATTCGGACGTACGTGTACTTAAGTTGCGTCCGAATATGCCTACTAACCTACAATATAGTAGGCGAAAACAGTACGTGAAAGGAGTAGTATGTTCGAAACCTCAGTAATCATAAAAGAGTAAGCGAGAAATCCCCGGATGGCCTACTGCGCTCCGCCCAGATTGTGAAGTGCTCATCGTCGGATACTTTTCTATCCCTGCCTTCCCATAAGGCCACAGGAAAGGATACGTCAGGTGGAGGAAAGCGATGCGGGTGTTTTCAAACGTGAGTATTACAAACGAAAATCACGATTCTCTTGTGTTCAAATCACATTTGTTGAGCTTCTGTAGAGTAAACTTTTGAATTGTTTAAGGTGTAAAGTTGTCTAAATAGTTGTGATTGTGCTGTAAAAACACGTTTTATTGTGTATCGCTAACAGGGGAGCTCCAGTAACACACATACGTCTCCAAAGTGGATTACATATACATCTTAAAGTTAAAGGGGGGGTGAAATGCTGTTTCATGCATACTGATCTTTTTACACTGTTAAAGACTTGGAATCCCATACTAAACATAGACAAAGTTTCAAAAGTTAAGGTGGACGTTTGATGGGAGTATTTCTTTGTCAAAAATACTACTTCCGGTTAGTCATAAGTTTCGGCAAGTTTTTTGAGATCATGCGTCCCCTTTGACGTTAATGGGGGCGGAATTTCCTTGTATGGGCCTTACGGACAATTCTACCGGAAGCGCGTGAGAGAGAGAGAGGAGAGAGAGAGAGAGAGAGAGAGAGAGAGAGAGAGAGAGAGAGAGAGAGAGAGAGGGAGAGAGCGAAAGTAACAGGCTACGCCCATCAAAGCGCTGGCTTGTAGGATGCTGGACAGGTGATGTGCACATAACAATGTCACCAAAAAAGTGCGTTTTTGGTTGCCAGACCAAGACAGTCCTGCACAGATTCCCCCAAAACCCCGCGTTAAGGCAACAGTGGATGTAATTTGCTTTTCCGGATCAGCAACTGAGTTGCGCGAATGTTTATATCTGTTCGCTGCATTTCGGTGCCGACTGTTTCATAAACAAGGCCCAGCTCGACGCCGGATTTTCCCAATCGCCTAATGCTGAATGATGGAGCAGTCCCAACGTTAGAAGGGTGAGTGAGACTGCTTTTAGTCCGCTTACTGTCTACACAAACCACGCGTAAACACACACACACACGTGCACAACTGCACTTCCCACATGTACACCTTCAAAGACAAAAATACGACGATATAATTCAAGTATAAATATGTAAATAACACAAGCCGCTCAGCATATTATATAGTTAGTGTATAACTTGTACCACATAGAGACGTCCTGCTCTAGTCGTTTTTGCTGCTGCTCCTGTTCAACTGCAGCCTCTGGGTCTGATTCCGGATCATAGATGTATGGCTGTATCTGATTAAAAGCCATATTTTTATTTTGAATAAAGTTTTTTTCCCGCTGTTGACACAGCTTTACGACGCACTCGACTCAGCATAGCAGCAGCGCGCACACGTCATTATTTAGCTCCGCTCACACGATACGCCCCCACCCGCTCGGCTTTTTTCGGAAAGACTCGGAACAGCGCATCTTTCTTATATAATTATTAAAAAAATAAAGACTTTTCGGAGATATGCAGGATGCAATGCTACTCTATAGGTACTCAAGATTGACATGACACTGACTGAAACTGAGTGTTTCACCCCCCCTTTAAAGATACTTACTAAATGTTTATTTAACACCTGACAGGAATTTTTGATAAGTACTGCAGATGAGCACATCACAACATAAAATAGACATCTGATACATCTGAATAGATCAGAATGGTGTGTGTGTGCTATAATGAAGAGTTCACTGTTGACAACTCTGCTTACTTTACATGAACCTCAGCAATGTAAATAAACAAATCTACATTAACTAAACATAAGTTATCAATTTATGTTGTCCATTAGTACTGTTGATAAACTGAGGAACATTAAAGGGATCCCCTGGTGTTGAGACTTGTATGGCTTAATATAACATAAATGATGTCTCTTACTGAATTATGTGGTAGAAAACCCATGAAAGATCTACGTTATTTAAAAAATCGATTTTATATTTGGACCATGGGCGGCGCCATTTTGTTTGCGTTCTAGGTTGATGACGTAGATTGGTTGAACTCCTCAATCAGCTGGCGTTACCCGTAGCTATTTTTACCACAACACAACTCGAAAATTGTTTCAGAGTTAAACAAAACCAATGAATTGCTTTGTAATTGTACTTAAAACACACTCAAACAAACATGTGCACACAAACTCACCTACACAAACAGATCGGCGGCCGGGCACACACACCTGACAGACTGCGTTGTGTCTCAATCGAGATGTTGGGCTGCTCAGTCTCCACGACAGGGGCTGAATCTGAAATCGACCCTATACCCTGAAATAGGGCATTATTTGAAGGGACGGCCATTTGTAGTGTTGTCCGACACCATAGGGACATGTTCAAGTGCAGTCATTCAGTCTCACGTTGCACCGCAGTGTACAGCCGATTTACAACAGCTGTCCGACTTCACGCACCCAAACATACATGTGCACACAAACTCTCTCGCTCACACAGACTCACACACACCCCAACAGATCGGCGCGAACACACACACACACACACACACACACACATATGAGGCGCGAACAGATCGGCGCGAACACACACGCACTGCGTGCGCGCATACATCACTATTCCCTGTGTTGATATCTAGACTGTTGATATGCAGTAGATTAACTGTAATGCCTAATATATCCAGCAGAGGGAAATATCTAGGTAGGATGATGGGATAAGTTAACGTGAGGAAGAGAGGCAGGATGTTTTGGTGATGATGGATTGGTTTGTGCATTAAAGTTTGAGCACGCTCAGTGAATTAACCTCAGTCTTTAAACTTTCACTTTTAAGACACAAATTACTTTCGCTACTTTTGTTCACTAATACAACTTGAAGGAGTTAATGAAGACGATCGAGTGCGTGAAGTCGGACAGCTGTTGTTTGTAAATCGGCTGTACACTCGTTATTGCGGTGAACGTGAGACTGAATGACTGCACTCGAACATGTCCACTATGATGTCGGACAACACTACAAATGGCATTACCTTCAAATAATGCCCTATTTCAGGGTATAGGGTCGATTTCGGATTCAGCCCCTGTCGTGGAGACTGAGCAGCCCAACATCTCGATTGAAACAGAGCCTGTCGTGTGCCCGCCCGCCGATCTGTTTGTGACTTGTGTAGGTGAGTTTGTGTGCACATGTTTGTTTGAGTGTGTTTTAAGTACAATTACAAAGCAATTCATTGGTTTTGTTTAACTCTGAAACAATGTTCGAGTTGCGTTGTGGTAAAAATAGCTACGGGTAATGCCAGCTGATTGAGGAGTTCAACCACTCTACGTCATCAACCTAGAACGCAAACAAAATGGCGCCGCCCATGGTCCAAATATAAAATCGATTTTTTAAAATAACGTAGATATTTCATGGGTTTTCTACTACATAATTCTGTAAGAGACATCATTTATGTTATATTAAGCCATACAAGTCTCAACACCAGGGGATCCCTTTAACACATCAGCAACTACATGTTTATCAAATGTAGTAGTGAACATAAGTCACATAGGTAACACATCTTAATGTTACAGGGACAGAAGAGCTTGTGTGTGTCTGTTTATCTGGTGGAGAGCGGCTGATGAAGGAATGCTGTCATCAAAGGCTTTGAGTCTGTATACTACAGAAATGAATAAAACATCTATTTAAATCTTAAGTTTGTTTCAAAGAGTTATTTCAGCACTTTTCTGATTCTTGATGGCTTTGCATTTGCAGAGCTTTTGTGATGGAGCAGGGCCTGCAAGACACGGGTGTCATGTGTGGGGAAAAC
This sequence comes from Pseudorasbora parva, assembly GCF_024679245.1. NCBI lineage: Eukaryota > Metazoa > Chordata > Actinopteri > Cypriniformes > Gobionidae > Pseudorasbora > Pseudorasbora parva. The sequence continues at coordinate 1,017,365 of NC_090173.1, read as the reverse complement.
CTGAAACAAAAATATAAAGTAAGATCATTTAGTTACTTCTAATACAGAAATCAAATGACACTGTGCTGTTTAAATGAGTGCTTTTGTATTATGTTTGTGAATTTTTGTAGGATCTGAGATGTCAGCAGACATGTGTGAGCACTGAGGATCCTGGACCCTTCATCACTTCACCTTAGTGCCTCATCTGAGCCAGATGTTGCTGTGGTCTCTTCATCCTCAGTAAACCCAGAGCCAGTGAGACTTCTAGAAAAAGACCAAAAGCAGTGCACTTATTACAGGGACGATCCCCCTGGAGCTAAAAGCCTTGCTCAAGGACACACTGGTGGTGACGGTTACGGAGATCAAACCAGAAAGCCCACTACACACAAAAGTCCAAACGCTATGAGGGCCATGATGGATGGCTAGGACAGACGAAGGTGTTCACGCTGGTCAACTGCTTCATCAATATAAAGCTGCAGAACTGGCACACCTGTGTTGAGAGGGGCAGCAGATGTGGCGTTCACCTTCTGTGATCGTTAGAACAATACATTTGAATAAAGCTTTGTTTCATGTGTTGACTTTTATTCATTTCTTGTGATGTTTACTTTTATTTATTCTTTTACTCATTCATTCATGTTTCCTTAGTTGTCAGTAAATAAAATGATTCACATCATATTCACATTGGCTGCATTTGTCTAATGTGTATTCATTCATGGCATGCATCGCTATGTCATATGACAAGTTGCCTTTTGCTCGTTTTACTAAAACGATATAAAAAAAAGTAATATAATTAAGTATTGCTCAGCATTTGTCATTATTATTGTAAGTGTCTGCGGGTGGGCTAGCAGTGCGGTTCATTCTGGGGGAAATCTTAATTTTTTTATAGTGATACTTACATTTTTCGAGTATAAAATCAACAGTTTCCTCCAAAGGCGAGATCTTCGAGCAGCTGAAAGACGTCTCTGAGCAGACATTACAAACACTGAGGGAAACCGCACCGGTCGGGGTGTGGAGTTACTGATGCTGAGCTCTTACTGCACCCGTCACTCATATCTGTTCTTTTATTGTTTTATAATTGCATGGTGGTATATTTAACAATGAACAATCATAGTGATAAAACTAATGGGTTTGTGTACATTATATACAGAGAAAAAAACAATAACAAGGTTAGATATCTTGAATAAATCATCATAATGCATTCATTTTTATTTATTTTTTATAAGCCTGGGATGAAACAGGAGTTAAATTTAACAAGAAAAAGGGAAATATAAAGGAGATTTAGCCCACTTTTGCTTGTGGATGACATTTTTTGGCATATAAAATAAAGAAATTAACAACATATTCAAGGGATCACGATTTTGGGTTTTTGCAAGGATAAAAAAGGATGAAACTTTCAGATTAGTAGGGTTAAAATGTATTTATTATACTACAATGACAAAATAAATGGGCAGCTGTTTCTTAAACAAAACCAAAAAAATGAGCACGTTTAAACCAATATACAGATGAATTAAACCTGTCACACGAGTTGTTGCGCTTGTGATATCGTCATGGGTCACATGATAACGTCAACATGGCGCATAAAGTGCGGAACGCATTCATACTTAACGAGATCTGGATATATAGTACCTACTCTTTTAGCGCTCGTTAAGTAAGTACTTATTGAAATTGAGTACCTACTCAATGAGTATGCGGTTCCGAACGCAGCCAGTCTCTTCCTGCCTCTTCCTCTTCCTGAAAAAGTGTTCTTCTTCTTCTTTGGAGTTTTACAGCAGCTTGTATCCAGTTTGTTGCATTACCACCACCTATTGGTAAGTGTTGTAAGAGGGAGGAGTTCATGATCATCTTTGGGCGTGTTCAAACAGGTTAAACAGAAATGCCAGGATTTCTTCCGTTTAAATGTATTCAAAATGAACTTGCATTAAAACATTAAAATATAATGCTGTACAACATTGGATAAAACACAAAAGAATAATGAAGATACAAAAAAATTAACAAATAAATGACCTCTAACCCTTATAGTGGCTATAAGGCTTATAGCCGCTGAGAGACTAAGACAAAGACTATAAGCATTTGTGACACAAAATACACTCACCTAAAGAATTATAAGGAACACATACAAATCTGTGTTTGACCCCCTTTCACCTTCAGAACTGCCTTAATTCAACGTGGCATTGATTCAACAAGGTGCTGAAAGCATTCTTTAGAAATGTTGGCCCATATTGATAGGAGAGCATCTTGCAGTTGATGGAGATTTGTGGGATGCACATCCAGGGCACGAAGCTCCCGTTCCACCACATCCCAAAGATGCTCTATTGGGTTGAGATCTGGGGACTGTGGCGGCCATTTTAGTACAGTCAACTCATTGTCATGTTCAAGAAACCAATTTGAAATAATTCGAGCTTTGTGACATGGTGCATTATCCTGCTGGAAGTAGCCATCAGAGGATGGGCACATGGTGGTCATAAAGGGATGGACATGGTCAGAAACAATGCTCAGGTAGGCCGTGGCATTTAAAAGATGCCCAATTGGCAATAAGGGGCCTAAAGTGTGCCAAGAAAACCTCCCCCACACCATTACACCACCACCACCACCACCAGCCTGCACAGTGGGAACAAGGCATGATGGATCCATGTTCTCATTCTGTTTACCCCAAATTCTGACTCTACCATCTGAATGTCTCAACAGAAATCGAGACTCATCAGACCAGGCAACATTTTTCCAGTCTTAACCCTTAAATGCATGACTGTTTCGCCAAACTTTCTTACACATTCGGGTCGTTAGCGACCCAGATCTATATTTAACATGGATAGACCTCTACCTGTCGTGATAATATATAAAACTCCTGATATTAGAGTAACAGCTACAGAAGAATACACCAAATCATATTTTATTAACTTTTGGAGCTTGGAAGGATTCAGTTTGAGCAGATGTTTAATACCATCATCATCTGTCCTCGTCAGAGCTCGTTTACCAGTATATTCAGCATCTGCCTCAAATTCGTGATCTCCAGCATATTCTCCAAACTCATTTTCATTGTCTTCAAAATCAATATTTTGATCACTGACAGCTTCTTGACCACATCCATCATCAAGAGACAGTGACACTAACATATGATTGTGTTTAGTACTTGCTCTCTGCTGTAAATCGATCTTAGCGCTGCATTTGATACTATCGATCACAATATTCTTCTGAATAGAACCGAAAATTATGTTGGCGTTAGTTTTCATTGTTATGCTGACGATACTCAGCTCTATATTTCCTCAAGCCCTGACCAAACCTACCAATTCACAAGATTAACGGAATGCAGAGCTGATATAAAAAATTGGATGAATAGTAATTTCCTGCAACTTAATTCCGATAAAACTGAATTTTTAATTATTGGACAGAAAAGCTCCACAAGTAGTAACCGAGAATACTGTCTAACACTTGATGACTGCTCTGATGTCAAGCCCTCGTCGTCAGTGAGGAACCTGGGTGTGCTCTTTGATACCAATCTTTCATTTGAAAGCCACGTTTCTAGCATCTGTAAAACTGCATTCTATCATCTTAAAAATATATCTAAATTACGGCACATGCTTTCAATGCAAAATGCTGAACAGTTAGTACATGCGTTCATGAGCTCAAGGCTAGATTATTGTAATGCTCTACTGGGTGGTTGCCCTGCTCGCTTAATAAACAAACTCCAGCTAGTCCAAAATACAGCAGCTAGAGTTCTTACCAGAACCAGGAAGTATGATCATATTAGTCCAGTTCTGTCAACACTGCACTGGCTCCCTATTAAACATCGCATACATTTTAAAATCTTGCTTATTACTTACAAAGCACTAAATGGTTTAGCTCCCCGGTACTTAAGCGAGCTTTTAACACATTATACTCCATCATGTCTATTGCGGTCTCAAAACTCTGGCCAGTTGATAATACCTAGAATATCTAAATCAACTGCAGGCGGTCGATCATTTTCCTATTTAGCTCCTAAACTCTGGAATAGTCTTCCTAGCATTGTTCGGGAAGCAGACACACTCTGTCAGTTTAAATCTAGACTAAAAACACATCTCTTTACTATGGCATACACATAGAACATTTTTAACTTTCATTATTCAGATCAATTGACTGATTGTTCGGCTGCATTAACTAGGTCAGCCGGAACCGGGAACACTTCCCATAACACCTGATGTTCTCGTTACATCATAAAAAGAGTGGCATCTACGCTAATGTTAGTCTCTCTGTTTATCCCGAGGTTTATCCCGGATCTGGGCCCTGTCCGGATCGGATGGTGGACCTGCCTGGACATGACCAGCTCATCCTAGAGTGTCTGCTGAGCCGTGCCAAATGGTGTCTCCTCTGAATTTGCCTCACTGGCACGACATGCTCAAAACCCGTCTTCGGCGCAATAATTCCGATCGTTCATGTATTCATACTCTTGTGTAATCGACGCCCCATCCCATCATTTATTTCCAAATAAATCTGTCTCTTCCGTGATACCCTAAAATTTTGAATATTCCAATCTAATATGATTTCCGAACTGTAAGGTTGCCAGAATAGTAATCCTCCACGGTGTGTTAATAGGCCAGAGGAGAACTGGCACCCCGACTGAGTCTGGTTTCTCCCAAGGTTTATTTTTCTCCATCACGCCCTGATGGAGTTTTGGTTCCTTGCCACTATCGCCTTTGGCGTAGCTTGCTCAGTTGGGGACACTAAAAATATGATTAAAGTTATTCAACTTATTATACAAATAAAATGTATGAATTAGGTCTTATCTAATTCTATAAACTTAAATACTGATCTGCCAACATTGTTGCTATATGATAAATTAAAATAAGCTGATAACATCACTGTTTTCTCCAGTACGACTGTACAGCCAAATCTAATTTTGTCACAATATTATCCTGTTTGACACTGTGAAGCTGCTTTGACACAATCGTGATTGTAAAAGCGCTATATAAATAAAGTTGATTGATTGATTGATTGATAAATCACTGAGACATTTCAAGTTTTGCAGATTATAATTATTATTGTTTCGTTTTCTGTCAGAGGTAACTATGAGTGAAACGTCACTTTATCATTGCGTATCAGACATTTCCACCTTGTGGAATAAATGTGAATTGCGCCGTATTTCATCATTATAGATTCATTTATTATTGTGCAAAAAATATATACGTACAATCCTACACACCTCGGGTCGAGAGCGACACTATACAATTTTGACAAAAAACTAGTGAAAAAACAGGCATTCAATTATAATTCTATTATTTTTTTCTTGTTATATTGTTTAAAATGGATTGATTGAGGAATACTAAGAAGGTTGATGTCTAACTTGAAAAAATGAATGAGGAGCAGGGTAGTGAATGACTTCTCGGGTCGCTAAAGACCCGAGGTATGCATTTAAGGGTTAAACTGTCCAAATAAACTGTATCGTGCACATTGTAGCCCCTTTTTTTGTATTTGTAGTGGAGATGAGTGGTACCCGGTGGGGTTTTCTGCTGTTGCTGCCAATCCACCTCAAGGTTGTGCTTGTTGCTTCACAAATGCTTTGCTGCATACCTCGGTTGTAACAAGTGGTTATTTTAGTCAAAGTTGCTCTTCTATCAGCTTGAATCAGTTAGTCCATTCTCCTCTGACCTCAAGCATCAATAAGGCATTTTGGCACACAGGACTGCTGCATACTGGATGTTTTTCCTTTTCCACATCATTCTTTGTAAACTCTAGAAATGGTTGTACGTGAAAATCCCAGTAACTGAGCAGATTGTGAAATACTCAGACCGGCCCGCCTGGCACCAACATTTCCAGCTCCCCGTACAAAGGGAGGTTTCCAGTCCTGGGGTCCAGCCCAGGGGAGGATCAGGGGATTCCCAAATGGGGTTTTTGGGTCTCGAGCGCCAACTAGAGCCGTCTGAGCATCCTCCAGATCAGGGTCAAATTTCCGTTCTCTCTCCACAGCAATTCCTTGGCTCACTTTGGGTATAGTCTGGGCCAGCCTGTTGGCGCTGTGGGGATCCGGGTCATTTTATAGATAGGTGTCCCATGATGGAGATGGGAATGCTGATCTGCGTCCTTTTATAGATATGTGTCCCATGCTGGAGATGGGAATGCTGATCTTCGTCATTTTATAGATAGGTGTCCCATGATGGAGATGGGAATGCTGATCTGCGTCCTTTTATAGATATGTGTCCCATGCTGGAGATGGGAATGCTGATCTGGGTCATTTTATAGATAGGTGTCCCATGATGGAGATGGGAATGCTGATCTGGGTCCTTTTATAGATAGGTGTCCCATGAAGGAGATGGGAACGCTGATCTGGATCCCGACGAGCTGGGCTGTCCCAAATACCAGTGAGTATTCAAGGGGGTACCTATCCAGCTTTGGTGGATTCAGGATGTAACCAGACCTCAATCCATCAAAGCCTGATACAATCAGGGAGGGAGAGGGCAGGGAGAGAGAGTGGTTGTCCAGGTCGGAGAGACTGAGCTGGGACCATCAGGTACTGTTGCAGATGAACTATACTGGTGTAGAGAGGCTGAACCTGACTGACCGTGATGATTTTCCTCTGTAGCAGTTCCAGGATGAGTTGCTTAAAATGCTTTTGCACAGGTCCGATCGATTGATGGACAGGTTCTCCACCCTGTATAGCCGCTCTCTTATCCTTATTTTGCCATATTGAAAGACAGATTGTATCGATTGACCCAAGACACTCAGTCAAAACAAGATACAACCCAGTTGTTAGTTCCAAAAAGTCTTCGGGAAATGCTTTTTCAGGCGGCTCATTCTAATCCAATGGCCGTTCAAACGGAAACACTAAATCGTTTGATGGTCCAGTTCTTTTGGCCAGGCATTCATGAGTGTGCGCAGGTGGTGCATGTCATGTCAGCTGGTAAATCCACCGGCCTTTCCCAAAAGTTCCATTGTGCCCTCTAATGCTATTGCAGGTCCCCTTCGAGAGAGTTGACATGGACTTCATCAGACCATTAGAGCAATCTGCATGAGGGCATTGTTTTTGAACTGTTCTATCACCCACAGACGGATGGGTTGGTGGAACGATTTAATTGAAGCACATTGAAGACAATGATTCAAAAGTTCGTACAGGGAGATGCTAAACATTGGGATAAATGGTTAGAGCCTCTACTGTAACGCAAGCCTCCACCGGGTTTTCCCAGTTCAAGCTTCTCTATGGACGTCATCCGCATGGGATGTTGGACATGCTCAGAGAAGCTTGGGAGGACTGACCTTCACAGGGCAAAAACTAAATTCAGTATGTCATGGTCCTGAGAGCCAAACTCCACACATTGGGGCGGCTCTCCATGGAGAATTTGTTACAGGCTCAAGACAATCAAAGCCGGCTCTACAACAGGGCAACGAAACTGCGTGAATTTACACCGGTGGAGATAAAGTGCTTGTGTTACTCCCAACTTCTAACTTGAAATTGCTTACCAAGCGGCAAAGTCCCTTTGTGGTCACATGGCAAATAAGAGATCTCGATTATGAGGTGATTCACGAGTTCACACTTATATCAAATTAAATAGAGTAAAGATTATGCTTATTTGGTGTGCTCTCCGGGGAAGAGCTCAGGGCTCTGACAATTTAACAATTTATACAATACAAAATCAGGCAAATATACCAATAACAAAAAACTTAATATAACAACAATTACATAGAATCTTTCAATTGAATATCTGACAGAAATTACTCCAGGAGAAACCTTTTTAAAAATGTCCATTAATATGTTTTCTGAACTATTTCTAATATTATTTAAAAAAGGAAATTCTGTTAAAATATGTTTTACACTCATGAAATTCTTACATAAATCACAAACCGGTTTCTCTTCCCCCTTCAATAAATATGAATGAGTGAGTCTTGAATGTCCAATTTGGCATCTCGTATACACAACCAGGTCATATATATTTTCAAAATAATAACTAATAACACCTTGATTTAAAACTGGATTTACCTCATATCATTTGTTATTTACACATTCGTTCCATTCCATTTGCCATTTGTTGTAAATATACAGGTTCAATATGGTTTAACGTCAGATGCTGGTATTTTACATTCAGTCATTTCCTCTGCTGCTTTATCTGCTTGTTCATTAACAGTCAGTCCCACATGGCCTGGTGTCCAACAAAAAAAACTATATTAGCATTGTGTTTCTTTAAAGAGTCCACTTTTCCTATTATGCTGGTAATTATAGGATGTTCAGTTTTCAAAGAATCAAGTGCTTGTAGGCAGGATTTCGAATCGGTGCAAATTAAAAAATTACATTGATGTTCCTGCTGTATTTGTTCAAGAGCGAAAAGTAGTGCACAAGCTTCAGCTGTGAAGATTGAACTTTGTCCAGAGATACACTTGCCATAGCATTTTGACTCCTGATAGACACTTGGATAATTTATCTTTTTTTATACTGAGCCAGGTTCATCATGATGATGGGTTTTTAATATTCCAGAGCGGGATAGGGTACAGATGTTAGGATATCCAGATTAATGTCCATATTTTCCAAGTTTGATTTTATACGAATTCCAAAAGGACTGATGTATCTGGGACTGGCTTCATACACATGTGAATACTGAGGATGAAAAACTGAAGAATACGCTAGGTTACTTTCATTAGCTTTAGCTTAACTACATCGCTGAGAGCTAATTTCACTTCTTGCTTCTCTTGCTTCTGTATGCAAGCTCTGGGGAAGTCCTAAATACTCCTAAGGCAAGTCTCAATCCTGTGGGATGTACTGTGCCCAGCATTTTGATGTATGACAGATCCATAAACAATACTCCCATAGTCCATTTTTGATCCAACAAGTGTCCTATAAAGTCTCAAGAGAACTTCACAATCGGTATCCCATTTAATCCTTGCTAGCACTTTTATAATATCCATTGCTTTAAAACATATATTTTGCAGTATTTTTATATGAGGATTAAAGGATAGTTTGCTATCAAAATTAAGTCCTAGGAATTTTGTCTCTTTTATGACTTTTATAGGTTCTCTTTCTAAAAAAAAGCTCTGGATTACGGTTTTAGATTTAGAAAATTTAAAGCCATTTTTTACTGACCACTCATACATTTGATTTATACATATTTGTATTTGTCTTTCAATTACGTTCATATTTTTTCCTTTATAACAAATACACACGTCATCTACATATAAAGTATGAAATATATTACTCCATGACACTTACAATACCATTGATTTTAATAATAAAGAGTTACTGAAAGTATACTTCCTGAGGCACTCCTGATTCTTGTAAAGAATGTACGTCAGATAATACATTTATTACTCGAACACGAACAACTCTATTAGATAAGAAATTGGAAATAAAAATGGGTAAATCAAATCACAAATCTTGTAAAATACCATACTTCCACGTAGTATCAAAGGCTTCTTCTAAATAATTAAATACCGCTACTCCATGCTCTTTTTTAATAAAACCGTCTCATACAAAATATTCTAATCTTATAAGATGATCAAGAGCTTTTTCCTCGTCTTAAACCACATTGATAATCACTGATCTTCCGATCTTTTTCAAAGATCCACACCAGCCGGTCATTGATCATTCTTTCCATGTTCAACTAGTTATGGCTATTGGACGATAATGATTTGAGTCAGTGTGGTCTTTTCCAGGTTTAGGTATTGCCTCTTTCCAGTAATATGGTAATTCACCTGTTTTTCCCGTTCTTGCTTTATTTGCATTTCTTTAAATCTGGGAAGACCGTTTTCTAGTGACAATTTCTCTCAAATGTCTCTGCCAATTTATAAGATATATCATGTTTCATTTTTGTATTTGTAAATCCTCCGTCCTTATTTTTCATCTTTCGTATCATATCCCATACGTATTTTTCCAGCTTTGCCTCGTTGTTTCATTAATAATTCTTCGTGCTTGTGCTCTACAGATATTCAGTCTGTGAGGTTTTCAGTTGTTGGATGTTTATTAAAGTTTCTTTCTGCCTTCATCCGATCAGTCTTCAATAATCCATGGGTTTCTCCAACGGCATGGCTTCGTTGATGTTTTGGGAACTGCTCCTCGGACAGCTCGCCAAACACAAATTATTCTATCTGACTTATTTGTAAGTGTGAACTCGTGAAATGATGTTTTCATTCCAACCAGCTGTCAGCAATCAGTAATCAACATGTCCACCAATCAGCTCAGGTGGAGGATCCCATAAATACCCAGTCAACTCACTAATGTTTCTTGGCAGGTTTTCATCATCCCTCCACCACTGCATCTTCCTCACACTCACCTGGTTACTTTCCTAACCAGAGATATGGAGGGAGTACTCTGGGTTTGGGCCAAATACAGAACCAAATTTTTTTTTTTTTTTTGTGGAAAAGATACATGGATATCAGCACACGGTGTGCCACATCATATGCAAGTCTGTTAACTATTTCCAGAGCAAATGTTTGATATAGTCAAAAAAAAAAAAATGTTCAAAGTAAAATCATAATCATTTAAATATGATCTTTTAAAATGAAAAGTTTTAAAATAAAATCTTTAAAGTTTTAATAAAATCATACCTTATATTCATCATCCTATAAGTCAGCTATATAAAGCAATTTTGCTCTAAAGTATAATGGATTCATCCATGGTTAATGATATTAATCAATTTGCTTGAAACTTTGTAAAAAATAAGATCTAAGAAGACTAAGCACAGCTTTTGCTTTTAAATTTAAAACAATCTTAAGTTTTGGAACAGACGCTGGTTACCATGATATGAAACATGTTGACAAATTTACTCGTCTTATGTCTCAGCATGATCTTACTTTAAATAATTACTGGTCATATCTTATCCTGCTGTATTATTCAACAGTTTGTGGTAGCTGTGATCTAGGATTGCTCGTATAAGTTGTATATGATTTTACTTTTCTTCTGGCCTTTATCATTGTGGAAACATACCGTTCACTGAAAATATACTATTAGTTATCTACTCAAAAATACATATAATTTTACAAATGTAACCATATGTTGATGAGACACTTCGTCTGTTGGCCATCATGTACAATTAAATTTATATTTTAAGACGCTACATGTCTCATGGATCTACATAATTTTACTTTTTCTACTTCTACAAAGTTTCAATATCAATTGAATTCCTTGTAAATATAAATTAAAAATATGATAACACAAAAGAATAATGTTGACAATATGTTTGCTGCAATGCTTCTCCAAACAGTTCCTCACGTCGCTGTAAGATACACTACACATGTAAGATCGTTTTCTGCAAAATCAAACACTGTATCACACAAAGCCATTAATTGGTACTTTTTGTTTTATAAAATGTACTAATCTTATTTCTGCAGTGTTTCATGCTACTTTTATAAGCCTTATAAATATATTATGAAAATATAGCTGCAAGCAGCCATTATCAGGACCAAGTGCAAATAAGAAGTCAAGACATGCCAGCATGGCTGGAAGTGTCAAACCAACTGCAACAATGAGCCATTAAAGACTTATTAAGTTGATTTTAGGCAAAATAGCAGTACAATTTTAAATACAGTCAATAATAATGATTTAATGGTTTATCACTTTCAACCAATAGGTGGCACTGTTACGAAACTAATGTGGCGTAGTCAGACTGAGATGTCAATGACACATGCAAAGTTTGATGTCAATATGTCAAAGCATTGCAGAGGTGCAGCCTCAAGTGTCATTTTTGCATCATGGCTCAACTCTGTTGCAGTGGTATATGAGAATTTTTTTGTCTATCAACATGAAATCCATAACTATTTGTCGGCATGGTCTGAAGACGATACAGTTCAATTTTGGTGAAAATCGGACAAACGGTCTAGGATGAGTTTGAAAAAGTAGGTTTTTAACAAATAACCACATGGAGGACAGATAGGTTTGCAAAATATGGCAAAATTGGTATCCGTGTTCTCGGCATGAGCCACTGAATGTACTATGACCAGTTTCATTTCAATGGGTTAATTTAATCAAAAGTTATTTGAATTTCTGTACATTTTATTAAAACTTTTGATCACAAGGTGGCACTGCCCCAAAACTTTTTGAGTATCTTCAGGACATGGAGCGGAAGACACATACCGAGTTTTGTAATGATATGCTAATGCATTCGTAAAAAACCTCTTGGTGGCTCTATAATAAAACAAAACATGAGATTCCCATTGACTTCAATGCAGTATTATGGTTTAAAATGCTAATGCTATAATTTACGAATGCATTAGCATTTTAAACCATAATACTGCATTGAAGTCAATGGGAATCTCATGTTTTGTTCTATTAAAGCGCCACCAAGAGGCGCAATCCCACCAATTTTTTATGTGCCCTCATAGTGAGCCCATACATATGTGTGTCGAGTTTGTTGAAAATATCTCATTTTGTTTTAGAGTTATAGACATTTATATGGAAAAACATGTAAAAAATTACTGACACATGACTTTGATTGGATTTTACTACCCCTTACTATCAATATTTTGAGATTTGGGCATTAACATATGAATATCGACCTATGTTTCCGAACTTTTGAGGCTGGTTTCGTCTCGATCGGACTAGCGGTTTCGAAGATATCAGCATGTTTTTTAAGCGCTAAATTACAATGCTGTGCAAACCATATGTCGAAACCCGGCAAGTCTCCACTAGGTGACGCTGTTTTGAAACTTCTCAGGCTACTTCAGGGCATCGTGGTGATGACCCATACCAAGTTTCGTAACAATCTGCTCATGCGTTCATAAAGTACAGCATTTTAGCACATAATTCAAAATGGCCGACATCCAAAATGGCCAACATGGTGAAATTGGATAGCAGCTGCTATGTAAAATTTGTTTGTGCATTTATTGAAAACAATATGACGAATCAACTTGAATTCCATAACTTTTGGTCAGCATGGTCTGAAGTAAATGGCTGAAGTAAATCCCGCCCTGGCTTATAGACCCCATATCCTGTGAGGTCGAGTCCATTTTCTCTTTTCTTCAGGAGCTGTTGGATGGTGAAAGTATACATGGTAGCTATTGCAGTGTAGCACACACCTATAGGTAATGTTTATGTATTTTATTTAATGTTAAAAGTGTGTAATGTTACTTTGAATATCATGTAGCGCTCCTAGCTTTGTCATACTAAAAGCAGCAAAGGATAATTCACCTCAGATCTTGAAATTAAACACATTTGAGTGTTCAAACTGTGAACTAACTGTGAACAATAAAGTGTATTCTATGACAATGATTGTTTTAGTAACTCAGTATGTATTTTTTTGTAGTTTAAATGGTTTAATAATTGTGAATTTGATGATGTACTTATTCATTTCCTTGCAAATGTGTCGTCAAGATTAATCTCTGGTGCTCTTGCCGCTAGAGCTACGCCCACTTGCTGTTCTGATTGGCTGTGGTTTTTGATTGATTTGTTGCATCTCGTAGTCGCATCGCGTCTGGTGTGGACAGACAAGTTGCTTTTCACTGGAATCTTATCGCATCGCATGTAGTTAGTGTAAAGCTAGGCAGAAGCTGACCCATCCATGGAACAAACAAAACAAGCCCTGAAAATTGATAAAAGAACAAATATTATACAGACACTTGATATTTAATATTATTAGATGATTAGTTCATTGCATTTGATAGATTTTCTTCAATAAAACACTTGAAGTGTGTTTGTAAAAGGTGTTTTCATGCATGTTTGGCCTGAGTTGCTGTTGTATTTACACTGTTCTGACCAGCAGGGGTCACCAGAGTGTGGCGTTTCCAACACTTCCAAACACTGAATCATTTTGGTTCAATTGATTCAAAGCTTTGAGAAGATTTGTTTCTCCCATCACTACAAAACACGACTAGAACAGGCAGATTAGATCTAGGTGTACCTTTAACAAGAACTAACTACAGACTATCAGCAACAACAGTAACGTGACACAACCAACTGGCAAAACAAGAGGGAAAGAGAGCACATTATAGAGAGAGCAGAGAACATGAGGAACAGGCGAGCACACTCAGACAAACAAGGACTCAACAAGAGGAGCACATGGCCAACACAAACTGAGACAGAGCCATGTGCTCAAGCACAACACTAACAAAGAGACACTGAACAACGATACGAGAACCCATACAGTGAGAAGAGAAGAGAGAATGATCAGTCCCAGCAGACACAGATCACACTTATCAGACATTTCTGTTTCTGTCAGTCTTTCTCTTCATCATATAGTTACAGCTCTTTCTTTAAACATCATCAGCTTTCTTTTATCCAAAGCGACTTAAGCCCAATTTATACTTGAATATGCCGTAGCTCCGGGTAGGCTGTGTTGCGTGCGTACCCTACACTGTACCCCGACGCGCACCTCTCCAAAAATGAAACAACGCGTCAATTCTACACGGACCGCAAACGCCCTGATTGGTCTGCCAGAACCCCTCCTTCAGGTCTATAAATAATTAAATATGCAATAGAAGTACATGTGTCCAGAAATGATAGTTTCATCCTATATAACACAATATGTTGTAATGCAGATGTAACCTTTGCCTAAAAGTATCAAGAAAAATCCGGCTATGCCACCTAAGTTATGTCTTACCCCTGGAAATAGAAGTACCCCAAAGAAAATTACAATAATATGAAGGACCCTACAGGTTCAGATTGGGTTAAATACAGAGACATGATTTACAAAAGAATACACATTTATTTTGCAGTGAGCATCAGTAAAAGACATCTAAAATGAGTCTCAAACAGTTTACCAATTAAATATACTGTGGTCCCATCTTTCCAGTCTTTGTTCATTCTGTCATTTGATATTTGTTCTGAGTGACCCTGAATGTTACTGTATTTATTCACAAGTCATTTTACTGTATAGTTTTGTGGAAAAGTACAGTCAAACTCGCCCCAAAATTCATTCAAGTACTTACAGTCAAATTTTCACAAATTCATAAAAATCTTTCCTTTATAGGGTTGCTCATCCTGTCAATTGATATTTGTTCAGAGTGAACCTGACTATAACTGTATTTATTTACAAGTCATTTTACTCTATAGTTTTGGAGTAAAGTACAGTCAAACCCACTCCAAAAATAGGTTTGCTCATCATGTCATTTGATATTTGTGTAGAGTGAACCTGCTATCACTTTATTATGTTTCCAGTAATTTTACTGTATATTTTGGAAAAAGGTTCAGTCAAACTCGCCCCAAAACTCATTTTACACCCTCCAATTTTCAAAAACCCATAAAAAAATCTTTCCTTAACAGGTTTCCACGTTTTTCCCTTGATTCCTGTTCAGAGTGATCCTGACTATTACTGTATTATGTTTGAAGTAATTTTACTGCACAGTTTTGGAGAAAATTAAAGGTAAACTCACCCCAAAGGTCTATGTGCATTCAAGCACTTCCCCATGTCCAATATTCAAAAGTTTATAAAAAATTCCTTTATAGGTTTGCTCATTCCTTCAAGTGATTCCTGTTCAGAGTGACCATTAATATTATTGTATTAATTTTGTAAGTAATTTTACTTTATAATTTGGGAGCGAGATATAGGCAAAATCACCCTACACATCAAAGTGTATTCAAGCAATTGCACCATGTCACATTTCCGGACACTCATAAAATGTTTTCTTTATAGGCACCTTTTAGTGACATTTTAACTGCAGTGACTTATATGATATATGAAAGGGATATATGACATTATTCTACTTCAGAGGCCTATAAAGACAACTTCAGAAGAATTATATTTATTTTAAATTGATGCTTGAAAGTTTTATATTTTCTTTATACTTTTCATTTACATATTGAACTACTGAAGAATTAAAGAAAAGTTCTTGTCATGTGTATTCAATCCATTTTATTTATTTATTACAAAATCAACTTTAAAAGAATACACCGATACACAAAAATCAAAAGAATACACCGATACACAAAAATCCATGTGTTCCTGAGACCCTGCTTATGAAGAAAAATGTAAAATTAAAACTTGACTCTACATGGCTAAATCAAA
Organism: Pseudorasbora parva; assembly: GCF_024679245.1. Lineage (NCBI taxonomy): Eukaryota > Metazoa > Chordata > Actinopteri > Cypriniformes > Gobionidae > Pseudorasbora > Pseudorasbora parva. The sequence continues at coordinate 1,001,499 of NC_090173.1, read as the reverse complement.
AATAATTGGCAATTTAAATAATAGATAAGCTGCCAAAAAGTTGAAAAAGTTGCCAATATTGAAACCAATATTTCAATCATTTATTGCATGGGTCATATAAGAATAATGATTCTTTACTTTCTGTCATTTCCCTTGAAATGGCTTCAGGAAGAAAAAAAGACATTTGTTAGATTTTGCCAGTATAATTGGGGCAGTGGCAGTCTTCATCCCAAGTAATGGCATTTTGGGGTATCTGTACACAGTTAGGATGATACCACCCCTTGCATGAAGTACATTCAACCATTACTTCAGTACTGTGTGCAGTCCTGCAAATGCAGCACACATTCACAAGTGTCTGTCTTCATTTTACTCTGCTCACTCTCGGCTCTGTTTTAAAATGTATTTGGCCTTTCTTGAAAGAAGTTAAAAGTTCTGTTCTCAACCAGCCCTCACAGAACTGGCAGTTTTCTGGCCTCATGTTGCAGGATAATGGAAATGCAAACAAACCACAGTTGCTACAATTTGACTGAGGTTGGACAGCTGGATAAATGACCATACATTGATCTTCCACTGGCCTAAGCAAACATGACAAAATGTGTTCATCTTTACTTTGTGGCCCTGTGGAAAGACTATCTTATATACAAATCTGATTGTTCTTGCAAAACAAGTTTCTAGCAGTTACTCAGTGGTTTCCACCTGTGTGTATTTTTTTGTATAAATGGGCTACCTGGAGTACCCACATTATGTAACACACTGTATAAATGACTGAAATCCATCTATGTTTGGGTACTCACATGCAAGCAAGTAAGATGCAAAATCAATCTCATCACAGCTAAGCCAGTGCTGTGGATGGAGTAAAGCAGTCTGTAACGCAGTTAGTAGCTGGGAAGGAAGGAGGCGGGAACCGGCGAACATTCAAACAACTTTTATTCAAAAGAAATAAACAAACCGAAAGTAAAACCGCGGGCAGCCCCTCACGGACGACTGCCCACAAACACATAAACAAAACATAACATAAAATCCAGGCCTGTTCCTTTCTCGTCTTCCGCTGCCATCGTTCCTCCTTTTATGCTCCCGTCACATGACCGCGAGACGAGACCAGTGTGCCACGCAGATGGCACTCGTTAACATTAATCACCGGCCCGCTCTCGCGGTCCCTCGCCCCGCTGCTTGCCACACCACACAGTCATTTTAATTCCTTTTGGGACCTGTGGAGGTCTTTCTATTCTTATTGCTGATCTATTTTTGGAGCGGTCTACTCCCTGCCAGCATAGTACATAGTTCTTGTTTATAGAAGTTATTAAACTCTGATGTTTGCTTGAATCAGCACTCCTCAAATGTTCCTAAAGAAACTAAAATAATTTTATTATGGATGGATGGAAAGATAGATAGATAGATAGATAGATAGATAGATAGATAGATAGATAGATAGATAGATAGATAGATAGGTAGATAGGTAGATAGATAGATAGATAGATAGATAGATAGATAGATAGATAGATAGATAGATAGATAGATAGATAGATTATTGTAATGCTCTACTGGGTGGTTGCCCTGCTCGCCTAATAAACAAACTCCAGCTAGTCCAAAACACAGCAGCTCAGAGTCAGGGCTGGACTGGGGCTAAAATTCGGCTTTGGCATACCCAACAGATCTGGCCCATGAGTTCCCTGTGAATGTTTTTGCTGGGTTGGGGACTTAAATTAGAGTATATAAATAAAACTAGGACAAGGACAAATAATGATAGATATTATCGAATTTGCTGCAAATGCAGATAAACTTAATATTGCTTTTTTGGTCACACAGAAATGCCCTTGGCAGTAAAGCACTGATGATTTTCAGCTAGGATGCAGTAAAGTAAATTTACTGATTTTAAATGCTGTCATCATTTACTCACTAGATAGATAGATAGATAGATAGATAGATAGATAGATAGATAGATAGATAGATAGATAGATAGATAGATAGATAGATAGATAGATAGATAGATAGATAGATAGATAGATCTTTTGTCCTTTGAACGCAGCCTAAACAATTCACATCACAAACAAATCTGCATTCATAGTGTTATAAAAAAAGCGAAATACATTTTCAGTATTATAAAGTATAATAAAAATATAGTATATAGTAAATTATATTTTTATTTTTACAAATGTAAGGAAAAATGAAGTGTAACACTAATTTATATGACACTACAGTACCACTTTGGCTGTCTTGAAGGCTTCCTTTCTCTCCAGTGTTCAACATTTATCCTGTATGTCTTAAATAAAGGCAGATTCATTGGAAGGATTACTTAAGTACTTATACTGACAGTAATTATTTTGATAAACATACTTTTCTCTTGCGTGCAGAGTCAGAGAACTCCATTAAGAGAGCATTATGAGTTTTTTTTATAAATCTGCACAAAGTCGTCAAGCCTTGTGTAACGGCGTCTTTGAAATCAATATTTTTTCAGATCCCATTGGCTTTTTTGCATTATACTCTTTATTTTGTTGTCCTCAGTGTAGTTCTACATTATTGAATAAAATAATTACTGACAGTTAAAGAGTACACATGTAATACTGAACTAGTTATACATGCACCTTGTAAGACCCCTTTCCACGATCTTTCAGGGGTCAAAAGTTCAAAAAAGGGAACAAACACGTTTTTGGAATATTCTGTAAAAAAAAATTTATGATTTTTTAAAAGGCATTTCCCAAAACCAGTGGAATTTGGAACTATGACACGTGGTACCCGAGCGCCCCATGTACCAGCATTCGACAGCACTAGCGATTCTGGGCCTTTCGGTACGAACGGGAGCGGAAAACGCAAAGACGTCCCTGTTCCCATTTACATGGGGGCAGTCAGATAGCCATCCACTGTACACTGCCTTTTCTATGCAAATTAAGGAATTTTGGGACATTTTTGGAATGAAAATGGTCCGGCTTGTGGTCTAGCCCATGAAATGCGAAAACAAATTTTAAACACATTTTTTTTGTGTGTGCAAAAAAATGAATACAAGGCCCCTGCTCATGCTTTTGTGTGTTTCACATATGGGTTCGTGTCTCAGAAATACCCCGGGGAAAAACTCTGAATCTCGGGTGAAGGTGAAGCCCTGAGGGCCTCTAACGAACGCACCTTCCCCCGAGTTCCTGGACCCTGTGGTTTAGGAGTGATGTGTGGTTAAACATTTTGGATTCTTGGCCTTATTTCTCATGAATGCACGGGTCCTAGGAGCTGGAGATGGAGGGGTTGGAAGGGCCCCTAGGGCTCCTCCCAACACCAGAAATTTGGAGCTCCAAATCGGTTTGGTTTCCGAGAAACCGCCCATCAAAGCTGGACCAGAAGTGACCATATCTCGGAAACCAAAAGGTCCCAGGAAATGGGGATGGTGGGGTTTGAAGGGCCCCTAGGGCTTCTCCCAGAACCTGAAATTTGGGGCTCCAACTTGTTTTTTTTTGTTTGTTTTTCGAGAAACATCCCTTCAAAGCTGGAATGGAAGTGACTGTATCTCGGAAACCGAAGGCCCCAGGAGCTGGGGATGGTGGGGATAGAAGGGGTCCCCAGAGACCTCCCAGTGCCCGGAGCTTGGAGATCAAACTTGGCTTGCCTTCCGAGATCAGCCGATTATACATAAGGGACTTTTGGACAAAAAGGCCTATATCTCGGTGAGGGCGGGTCCCAGCGGCTCATCCTTAGGGGTCGTGTGGGGTCCACACGGGCCCTCTTAGACCCCGGAGTCCCTCGCTTCTGGGACCCTTTCTTCCAAAGTGCACCTTTTCTGTTGTAGCCCGTGTCTCGGCCTGTAGGGGCGCTAGAAGCTCGAAACTTTTCATTCCAATAGGGGTTCACTGGGGTCAAGGCCCTCCCGGTTCGGGAGCTAGAAATTGCGGAAGTTCTGGATACTGCCATGTTTTGACAATTGTGGTAAAGTTGACCGAAATCCACCCAAATGTTGGACATGAGTTCAACCGAACGGTGCGAATACAGTTTACAGTGCGAATACACAATTTTGAAGTCATTTGGGGCCTCCTACGAACGGGACCCCGAAACATAAACACGTACCAGCTCTGATTTACGTAGTGGCCCCCAATTAATAGGTCCACGGTGAAAGAATCTAAAATATTCAAAGATATTTGATATTTTTCTTTGAACAAAGACATTTGTTTTACTGTGTTTCACCCCCCTCTCTCTTATCAGTGGGGCTGTTTGGGATTCCTAAAGACAAAGAGATGTTGAGGGCCTGTAGGCCAAATGGTGCCACACCTGTAGTACAGTGGGGGAAGTCTGGTCTGGTTGGTCAGTTTGAATGTCTCAGGGTTTCAGTCACATGGTCAAGGGATGTATAAAAGAAGATTACAACTGTTGCTCGGGGGCTTCTTCCTCTGAGGTCTTTCTTTTCTCTGGGTCTTCTTCCTCTGAAGGTCTTCTCTTTTTCTCTGGCTGTCTCTTCTAGGGCCTTCTATGGCTTTTCTCTTTTCTCTCTCTTTCTATCTTTCTATCTCTCTCTATCTCTCCCTATCTCTCAGGTAACATTCTACACATGCTGGGTACGATTAATGGTATAAGTTTTATCATCTCATTCATCTATTTTGTAACTATTTTAAGTGTAACCATAACCGGATTTTGTCATTAAATTCTTTCAATTATAAATGATTTGCTAACTAGTTTTGGTTTGGTATTGACTTTGAAGTGCTCCCTATTGCAATACAATATAGTCACATTAAAGCAACGCTCTCCCACATATTTTGCTATTGTAACTGCGCTTATTTCCGTCGTTGGTATAAGTTGCAGTGGGTGGTTATAGACAAGAAATGTACAGTTTTCTACCATCACGCTGATAACGTTTCTTTAGTCGTTCGGCAACCCTGCAGTCAGAACCGCTGTAGGCGATCCACCCTTACAGATGGTGCCAAAACCCGGGATCCCTTGCAGTGAATTTTCTGAAATTCGTCAGTATGAGGACATTTTTCCACAATTGATCTTGTGTTTGGATTAAAGCTGGCCTTCTGACTAAGGATTGGGTAAGTCTGTTTTCATTGTTTATGAATTGCATGAAACAGAACTTCATCCAAGAAGAAGGTTTTAAACAGCTTCAATAGTCCCATTACTGTACAATCCGAGAATATTCAGAATATCACCTCGGGATGGAAGGGAACATTTTTGATAAAAGTGAGATATTGTTTGCTTTATGGAGCGAAAAAGTTGAGCCTACCTTGTCCAAACTTAAGAAAGAGGATATTGGAATCAACAGTTCAGATGATAAAATGCTTAAATGGTGGGACATAATTGGCAAACACCAAAAGAAATCAAAACATGGTGAAATAATTGAGGCTTTAAACTTCATAAGTTGTAAAAGGCTACATAATGTTGTGACACCATTTCTATTATCCAGTCTAGAGGCTAAATGTAAAGAAGTGCATTCTAAAAATGCTGAAGCAGAAAAGTCTGAGGCAAAGATTCAAGATCTTCAAGCACAGCTAGATAAATTACTAGCTGATCAGTTAGCCCTGACTGAGAAGTGTAAAAATCACAAGGAGACCATTGCAGATCTCAAGGCTAAGCTAATAGCTAAAAAGTCCATCTCCAAAACGCTTAACAGCGATGGGACTAAAACGCATGTTCAATCTAATGAATCTGAAACGTTTAGTTCAGAAAATGCATGTGCAACTCAAGGAAGTGTGCCTATTTCAGTTCTTAAGGTGATGCAGCACCGCAATAGCGCAGAGTCATGTACCAGTACGCTTCGTGTTCAAGCATTAGAGAGTCATAAAAATCCTCAAACTCCAGGAGAACATAGCAGACAAACCTATGGCAAAGAGAACAGGTTTTGCAGTTCCTGTCAGAAAATAGGCCATTCAGAGGTAAAATGCTGGTCACTGGGCCGAGGTCGACCTCCACCTTACTTTCAGAAAGATAGGAAATTCCTTTCTAAGGGCAAAGATTATCGCTCATTTGCAGGTAAAACTCTCAGTGAGTTAACTGCATTGTTCATGCAAGGGCTTCAGCTATTAACCTCACTGGCTAGTGGGCTAGCAGCCTAAGAGCAGTGAGTTTAATAGTTAAACATCCAAATTGCAATGATCCTGTTTGTATTTTCAAATTTGTAATTGTATTAACGCATTGTGCGCATTGAACACATATTATAGTTGTTTGTGTTAATAAATACACATAGACTCGTTAAGTTTATTCTTTAAAACACATGATTGCTTTACTGTAAGTGTTGTATGAAACACTTAGGATAAAGGTTGTAGATGCTATGCATTCTAGACCATGTATCTTGTGAAAATTGGAAGAACTTTAATACTTGAATTGTAAAGCAATTTTAAGTTTCATGTGTTTCTATGTTGAATTTGTTTGTCTCCTAAGTGGAAAACTCTGCTATTTTCCATATAGCTGAAGTGAAACCATGTACAGGAGCATAGAATTGCCATTTTGGCTACAGTGTAATTTACAATTGCATTAACCATGAAAATGCTTTCATCACAGCAGGATTCAGTCACTCTGACTTTTGCACTTTATCATGCCCTCTAACTCAAACATTGGTGGGGGATATGTTAAGCCAACCACACCTCACTCACATTCTCAGCTGGCTCCCTGGTCAACAGGACCAAATTTACATCACAATTGTAAACCCCTCCTCACCATGTTTGGGGCATGATTCACACATAGCCACAGCTAAATGCATTCACATAGATTTGATCTTCACACACAAATCAATCAATCAATCAATCAACTTTATTTATATAGCGCTTTTACAATCACGATTGTGTCAAAGCAGCTTCACAGTGTCAAACAGGGTAATATTGCGACAAAATTAGATTTGGCTGTACAGCCGTACAGCCGCGTTTGCTCTAACCTTCAGTGACTGTTCTCTCGAGGTGTGAGGTATTCAATGGACGTTTTGCATATCAAAGAAGGATGCAACACCATTTGATGGAGCCTTCCCTTTGCAGGACTGCAATGAGAACAAAGACCGAACTGGCAAACTGCTTTTGGAACATTTCTGGACGACAAGTCTGAAGATGACATCTACACACAACTGGAAGAATGTCTTTGTGTTCTGTGTCACCTCTGGACACTTTATGAGCGTGGCCAAAGATGCCATGGGAGGACTGAAAGAATCTAAAATATTCAAAGATATTTGATATTTTTCTTTGAACAAAGACATTTGTTTTACTGTGTTTCACCCCCCCTCTCTCTCTTATCAGTGGGGCTGTTTGGGATTCCTAAAGACAAAGAGATGTTGAGGGCCTGTAGGCCAAATGGTGCCACACCTGTAGTACAGTGGGGGGAAGTCTGGTCTGGTTGGTCAGTTTGAATGTCTCAGGGTTTCAGTCACATGGTCAAGGGATGTATAAAAGAAGATTACAACTGTTGCTCGAGGGGCTTCTTCCTCTGAGGTCTTTCTTTTCTCTGGGTCTTCTTCCTCTGAAGGTCTTCTCTTTTTCTCTGGCTGTCTCTTCTAGGGCCTTCTATGGCTCTTCTCTTTTCTCTCTCTTTCTATCTTTCTATCTCTCTCTATCTCTCCCTATCTCTCAGGTAACATTCTACACATGCTGGGTACGATTAATGGTATAAGTTTTATCATCTCATTCATCTATTTTGTAACTATTTTAAGTGTAACCATAACCGGATTTTGTCATTAAATTCTTTCAATTATAAATGATTTGCTAACTAGTTTTGGTTTGGTATTGACTTTGAAGTGCTCCCTATTGCAATACAATATAGTCACATTAAAGCAACGCTCTCCCACATATTTTGCTATTGTAACTGCGCTTATTTCCGTCGTTGGTATAAGTTGCAGTGGGTGGTTATAGACAAGAAATGTACAGTTTTCTACCATCACGCTGATAACGTTTCTTTAGTCGTTCGGCAACCCTGCAGTCAGAACCACTGTAGTTCGGTCCACCCTTACAACGGTACCTGCCCTTTCTATGCAAATTAAGCACTCAAATCACCTGAAAGTTGGATCAGTGTGTTTGTTTGAATATGCCCTGTACAGTAGATGTGTTTTCATCCATAAAATGTATATTACATGTGAAATATCATCTATAAACACTGTGTCCAGGAGTCAGTTATTTGGCGGCCATTACGTAATTGGGAATCTGTACGTTCTTAGTGTCTTTGACCTCCGTTAAGCCTCAGAAGGCCCTAGGGCCACCAGACTTGCGCTCCTATCTATGTCTCAGCGGCCCCTATCGGAATCCAAAGTTTAGAGAAGATCAGAAAAACTTGATTTTCCGCCGCCAAAAATCTATAAGGCCCTTTGTGTTTTTTGGAGGAACTTTTTTGAGTATCTCCAATCTTCTCAAAACTTTGGATTCCGATAGGGGGGCTGAGATGTAGAGAGGAGCGTTGGTTTGGGGGCCCTGGAGCCTTCCATAGCTGAACGGGAACCCAAAACACAAAGACGTCCAATTGTCGATTTATGCTGTGGCCCTAAATAACAGCATCCATGGGACCTGTCTTTGCTATGCAAATTATGCACTCAAATCACCTGAAACTTAGTGTGTTTGTTTGAGTGTGCCCTGTACAGTAGAGGTGTTTTCATCCATAAAATGTATATTAAATGTGAAATATCTTTAAACACTGTGACCTGGAGTCAGTTTTTGGCAGTGAATTTGGCAGCCATTACATAATTGGGAATCTATGCCTTTGTGTTTTTGGATTCCCTTTGGGAACGTAGCGGCCCGCTGCTCGTGCGGGGTCTTGTTGGAAAGGTGCCGCCCTCCCCGTGTTGAACAAGCCCACCCCCGAGTTCCTGGGAGCCATGGTTGGGAGTAACAGGTAGTTAAAAATGTTGAATTCTATGCCTTATTTCTCGTGAATGCAGGGGTCCCGGTTGCTGGGCATGGTGGCGTTGGAAGGGCCCTTAGGGCTCCTCCCAGCACTAGAAATTTGCCCCCTCCTGGGCTCAGTCGGATCGGCGGGGCCCTCCCTGGAGGGCAGTGGAGTGCAGAGTCAGACTCAAAACGTCCCTGTCTGACCTCTGAAAGGGAGAAGGGAGTGGAGTTGAATGGAGTCTGGAAGCCTGGAAGAGCAGGGCGTACAAGGCAGTGAAAACAAGGCCTGCCCAGGAAGGGGTGCCTCGTCCCCGGCACGGGCAGGTCGGTGGCCCCCTCTGGAGGGTGGGTGCGAGCAAAGTCGGACTCAAAACGACCTGTCAGGCTTTTGTCGGGGAGAGGGCGGAACTGGACATTGAAACTCGCACCTGAGAACCAGAGCCAGGGACTGTCATGCTGGAAAGCCCGTAAAAAGAGGTTCGCCTTGGGTTGGGCGAGAGACTTCTAGGAACGAGCCCCCGAGAAATGAGCAGGTCCGTTAAGAAAAAATGAAAGCTGAACTTGGTGAAAAGCTTCCAAGCTGAGGAACCTCTCCGGCTGGCGACCCGGGAGGGTGCCTCCGGGGAGGGTGCCTCCATCTCGGGCACGGTCAGAATGGTGGGCCCCCCCGGGGGTCGGCAGCGCCGAGATGGACTCAAAACAACCGTCAGGCTTTTGTCGGGGAGGTGTCGAAATTGGCTGTCTGGTTTTTGTAGAGGAGAGGGCACAACAAACCTGACGTTGAAACACGGATGAACAAGGATGAGGCCCGCCGGATGTATACCTCTGCCACCGGGCCCTTTTTTAAGGATGCTTTCCTTTTTTATTTTCACCTGGTTCACCATTGCCTGGTTCAACGAGAACCGCTATGGGCAAAGTGTACCTCCCTGTTCAGCTCGTCGAATGTCAGGCACCACTCCGGCCAGAGCGAGCCTCGCCCACTGCGCCTGGGCGGATCGAGACCCGTGTGTAGGAAGCCAGCGCATCTGGTCCCCCAACCGCTTTGGTGACTCTAGATAACCTCAGACCGATCGCGCCCCTTCCGCGGCGGCGATCCCTCATTCGAATGTCTGCCCTATCATATTTTCCATGGTACATTCGGCGCCTACCATGGTGACCAGGATAACAGGGAATCAGAGTTCGATTCCGGAGAGGGAGCCTGATAAATGGCTACCACATCCAAGGAAGGCAGCAAGCGCACAAATTATCCATTTCTGACACGGACATATCCTAAACCCGTAGGCGAGGACCCATTGGAGGGAAAGTCTGATGTCAGCAGCCGCGGTAATTCCAGCTCAGAAAGCATATACTAAAGTTGCTGCAGTTAAAAAGCTCATAGTTGGATCACGGGAGTGGGCTGGCGGTCCACCGTGAGGCGAGCCACCGCCTGTCCCGGACCCTGCCTCCCGGCACCCCCCAGATGCTCTTAGCTGAGTGTCCGGGCCTGCAACGCAAGATGAAGCAATAACAGGTCTGTGATGCCCTTAGATCAGCGTGTGCCTACCACATTAATGTCAAAATAGGATTAATGTGGAGGAATAAAATATTATTGTTAAGTTAGCGCTTTTAAACATCCGTTCACTTAAGAACAAATCATTTCTCGAGTTGTTAGAAGACATGGAGGTGTTTCTGTTCTTTTTAAAGATTTTTATCAATGTAAGAAAGTATCATTTGGTGACTATTTGTCTCTAGAATATCTGGGTATTGTGTTAAAAGATGCTCCACGCATCCTGCTTATCATTATTTACAGGCCTCCAAAATACTCTGCAGGCTTTACTGAGGAATTTACAGAACTGTTATCAACAATTTCCTCAGAGTTTGACTGTTTTCCTATTGCTGGGGATTTTAACATTCACATAGACAATACTGAATCCAGTACAACAAAAGAGCTCATGACTGTTCTTAACACTTTTGATTTGACACAGCATGTAAATGGACCCACACACAATCGTGGACACACCCTAGATTTACTTATCAGTAAGGGTCTAAACATTTCATCAATTGTTATTAAGGATGTGGCACTGTCTGATCATTTCTGTATTTTCTTTGATATATCGATATCTCCTGCCACTGAAGCTAGATCTGTCTCTGTCAAAAAGAGATGCTTAAATGAGAACACTAATGTGCTGTTTATGAAGGCTTTATCTCTAACATCAAGCATATCTGCAGACTGTGTTGATTTTCTCCTTGACTCCTTTAACTCAAAAGTACAGAGTGTAATTGATGATATTGCTCCTCAGAAAGTCAGGAAAAAGAGTAACAAAGAAAAAGCACCTTGGAGAAAGTCAACAGCAATACAAGTAATGAAAAGACAATGCAGAAAATCTGAACGCATGTGGCGGAAGACAAAACTCGTAGTCTATTATTACATCTATAAAGACACCCTTCATGCTTTCAATGTTGAACTAGGCAAAGCTAGACAGACTTTCTTCTCAAATATTATAAACAGAAACATAAACAACACGCGCACTCTTTTTTTTCTACTGTCAAGAGACTAACAAACCCCCCGGGTCACACTCCCAGTGAAATGCTCTCAGACAGTAAATGCAGTGAGTTCTGAGAAAATCAATAATATCAGAAAGGCGATTAGCACATCCTTGAGTTGCTCTGGGTTCAGTCAGATCAGACCAAAACCTCAGAAAATTACTATGTCAGATTTTGAAGCAATTGACGGCAAAATTTTAGAAGACAAGGTACAGCACCTTAAAACATCTACCTGTGCCCTAGACACACTCCCGCCTTCTTTTTTCAAAAGTGTGTTTAACTGTTTGGAAGCAGATCTCCTAGAAGTGGTGAACTCCTCACTTCTCTATGGGACTTTTCCAACCACCCTTAAAACTGCAATAGTTAAGCCTCTTCTGAAAAAGAGAAATCTGGATAAGGCAAGGCAAGGCAAGTTTATTTGTATAGCACATTTCATACCCAATGGCAATTCAAAGTGCTTTACATAGAAATTAATTAAAACAGTGGTAACAAATGCATGAGAAAAAAGAATACCATATGGATGAATAAAAAATTAAAAACAAGCATAGTTAAAACAGTTGTAAAGATAATAATAATAATAAAAAATAATAATAACAAGATAAAAATATAGCTGCAAGCAGCAATTGTCGGGGCCAAGCGAAATGAAGACCCTAAGACATGCCAGCATAGCTAGCTAGGAGTATAAGACCAACTTCAACAGTGAGCCATTAAAGACTTAAGTTGATTTTAGGTTTATCATTTTCGACCAGTAGGTGGCACTGTTATGAAACTGATGTGGTGTAGTCAAACTGAGGTGGAAATGACACATGCAAAGTTTGGTGTCAATATGTCAAAGCATTGCAGAGATACAGCCTCAAGAGTCATTTTTGCATCATAGCTCAACTCTGTTGCAGTGGTATATGACAACTGTTTTGTCTATCAACACGAAATCCATAATTATTTGTTCACATGGTCTGGAGACGATACGATTCAATTTTAGTGAAAATTGGACAAACGGTCTAGGACGAGTTTGAAAAAGTATGTTTTTAACCAATAACAAGATAGAGGGTAGAGAGGTTTGCCAAATATGGACAATATTGGTATCTATGTTCTCAGCAGGAGCCAATGAATGTGACCAGTCTCATTACAATAGGCTAATTTAATCAAAAGTTATTAGCATTTTGTACACCTTATTACAACTTTTGACCACAAGGTGGCGCAGCCCGAAAACTTCTTGAGTACCTTCATGGCATGGAGCGGAAGACACATACTGAGTTTTGTAATGATACACTAATGCATTTGTTGAGTGTAACATTAGCATTTTTTTCCCTAATACTGCATTGAAGTCAATGGGAATTTCATGTTTTTTTCTATTATAGCCCCACCAAGAGGCACAATGCCACCATTTTTTTAATTTGTCCTCAGAATGAGCCCATACATATACGTGTCGAGTTTGGTAAAATTATCTCATTTTGTTTTGGAGTTATAAACATTTACATGAAAAAAACACGTAAAAAATGACTGACACCTGACTTTGATTGAATTTTACTACCCCTTACTATCAATATTTTGACAATTGACCATTATTGTAATGGTCTTCTCACCGGCCTTCCCAAAAAGACCATTATACAGCTGCAGCTCATACAGAATGCTGCTGCCAGGATTCTGAGCAGAACCAGAAAATATGACCATATCACACCAGTCCTCAGGTTTTTACACTGGCTTCCAGTTACATCTAGGATCGATTTTAAAGTACTACTACTTGTTTATAAATCACTCAATGAGCTAGGACCTCAATACATCGCAGATATGCTGATTAAATACAAACCCAACAGATCACTCAGATCAGCAGGATCAAGTCAGTTAGAAATACCAAGATTTCTCTTGAATACCATTCAAGAGAAATACCTGAACCAGCTTCCTGAACAGATCAGATGTGCTCCAACAGTAGCCACATTCAAATCCAGACTCAGAACACATCTGTTCAGCTGTGCATTTACTGAATGAGCACTGAGCCACTGTACGTCAGACTGATTGCACCCTATCTTATCTGTTTATTCTTTTTATAATTGTTTTAGTTGACATTTGTTCTTATCTTTGGTTATTATTATTATTACTTTTTTTTGTATTATTATTATCTTTACAACTGTTTTAACTATGCTTGTTTTTAATTTTGTATTTGTCCACATGGTATTCTTTTTTCTCATGCATATGTTACCACTATTTTAATTAATTTCTATGTAAAGCACTTTGAATTGACATTGGGTATGAAATGTGCTATACAAATAAACTTGCCTGCCTTGCCTTACCCTGCACCGAGAGGTAACCCACTGAACCCCGCTCGTGATCGGAACTGGAGATTGAAACTGTTTCCCATCAATGAGGAATTCCCAGTAAGCGTGGGTCATAAGCTCGTGTTGATTAAGTCCCTGCCCTTTGTTCACACCGCCTGTCGCTACTACCGATTGGGTGGTTTAGTGAGGTCCTTGGATCGGCCTCGCCAGAGCTTATCAACTCCACATCTAGAATAGTTGGCCCTAGAGTGGATATTAATCCTCAACATAATTTTCAATTCTATTCAAAAGAATATTGTGATCAATAGTATTGAATGCAGCGCTAAGATCGAGTAACACTAATAGAGAGACACAACCACGATCAGATGATAAGAGTAAATCATTTGTAACTCTAATTAGAGCAGTCTCAGTACTATGATACGGTCTAAATCCTGACTGGAAATCCTCACATATACCATTTCTTTCTAAGAAGGAACATAATTGTGAAGACACAGACTTTTCTAGTATTTTTGATAGAAACGGTAGATTCGAGATTGGCCTCTAATTGACTAATTCTTTAGGATCAAGTAGAGTTTTTTTAATAAGTGGTTTTATTATAGCCAACTTAAAAGTTTTTGGTACATATCCTAATGTCAAAGATGAATTGATGATATTAAGCAGAGGATCTATGACCTCTGGAAGTATCTCTTTTAATAGCCTAGTCGGTATAGGGTCAAGCATACATGTTGTTGATTTTGATGATTTTACAAGTTTAGCCAATTCTTCTCCTCCTATAGCAGTGAATGAGTGTAATTTTTCCTCAGTGACACTACAATGCTCTGTCTGAAGTGATAATGTAGTAGGCGGCTGCATGGTTATAATTTTATTCCTAATATTATCAATCTTACTCGTAAAGAAGTTCATAAAGTCATTACTGCTGTGCTGTTTACAAACGTCAGAAGCTGAAGCTTTATTTTTTGATAATTTAGCCACTGTATCGAATAAATACTTAGGGTTGTGTTTGTTTTCTTCTAAAAGAGTTGAGAAATAAGCAGATCTGGCAGTTTTTATGGCCTTTCTGTATGCAATCATGCTCCCTTTCCACAAATTGCGAAAACCTCCAGCCTAACGCATACTCAAATTGATCTTGAGACATTAAGTTCATTTATCTCTCCCAAATTGAGGAATCTGGGAGTGGTTTTTGACAACTGTTTGAAATTTGATAAGCAAATGAGCACTGTTGTCGGTTCTAGTTTTTTCTATCTTTGCTCTCTCTCTAAAATTAAATCCTTCCTTTTCGAGGGCTCTCTAGAGACTGCAATCCATGTCTTCATAACATCGCGACTGGACTATTGCAATTCCCTTTACTACAGCATCTCTACGGCACAAATTTCCAGATTACAAATAGTTCAAAATGCTGCAGCTAGATTTCTTAAGAGGCGTAATAAATTCGATCACATTACGCCCCTGCTGAGATCTCTTTACTGGTTACCTACCCAGTTTAGAATTGAATACAAAATTCTACTACTTGTTTATAAATCTCTAAATAATCTGGCTCCCTCTTATCTGACCGATCTTCTTCACCCTTACACTCCTGTGAGAGGACTGAGATCAGAGGGAAAACTCCTCTTAAAGATCCCTAGAACCCGCCTAAAGACAAGGGGTAATCAAGCTTTTGAAGTGGCTGGCCCCACGCTTTGGAACAATCTTCCAGACCCTGTTAGATTTGCTTCCAGTTTATCTAAGTTTAAATCATGTCTTAAAACTCATTTTTTCTCTCTTGCATTTGGTGCATAATATGTAGTTATTTGAGATATTTATGTATGTGTTGTTATTTATGCATGTACATGTATATATGTGGATATGGAGATGTATATATGGGGACTATATCTCTTTGCCTCTTATTTTATCTTTTATACTTTATGTACAATTTTCTTCAACTTGTTGTACAGCACTTTGGTTGGCCTTTGGCCATTTTTAGATATGCTCTATAAATAAACTGAACTCGAACTCGAACTCGTTTTGTTTTCTTCAAGCTGTGGTTCATTTTTCTGGCTGCTGTTTTAAGGGCCCGAGTGTGCTCGTTGTACCACGGCGTTATTATTTGCTTTAATCTTCTTTAAACGCCGGGGGGCAACTATGTCTAAAGTGCTAGTAAAGAGAGAGTCAATAGTTTCTGTTGCAGCATCAAGTTCCTCTTGGCTATCTGTAATGCTGAGGAGATGGAACTGATGAGGAAGATTATGGACAAAGCAATCTTTAGTCGCAGCGGTTATCGTGCTGCCATATTTGAAGCGAGGGGATGGCTTTGCAGCCTTAGGTAAATTAAGTATACATGATATTAGGTAATGATCTGAGATGTCATTGCTCTGCTGCAGAATTTTAACAGTATCAACATTTATTCCATGTGACATTATTAGATCTAAAGTATGATTAAGGCGATGAGTGGGTCCCGATACGTGTTGTCTAACTCCAATAGAGTTTAGAATGTCTCTAAATGCCAATCCCAATGCGTCTTTTTCATTGTCTACGTGGATATGAAAATCCCCAACAATTAGTACTTTATCTACAGCTAATACTAACTCTGATACAAAACCAGCAAATTCTCTGATAAAGTCTGTATTGTGCCCTGGTGGCCTGTATACAGTAGCCAACACAAATGTCAGACGGGATTTATCATTTACACTACACAGTGTTACATAAAGCACCAAAACTTCAAAGGAATTATATTTGAAACTAGACTTCTGAGTAATACTGAAGATATTATTATAAATTTGGTGCACTCATTTAAAGTAATGTAATCGTCAGGTTTTAGCCAGGTTTCTGTCAAACACAGCACATCTAAGTTATGGTCTATAATCATATCATTGACAACAAGCGTTTTTGGCGAAAGGGATCGAATATTCAGCAACCCAAGCTTTATTAATTGTTCATCCGTATTATATCTGTTGTTTATTTGTTGGACATCAATTAAATTTTTACCGTTGAATGGTTTTGATGGTTTTTTTGTATTTACTGATTCGGGGAACAGAAACAGTCTCTATGTGATAATATCTAGGTGAAAGAGTCTCTATGTGCTGGGATTTAGCTGACTTTGGTGACGTGAGACAGCTAGCAGACGGTTGGTTTAGCCAGTTTGTCTGCTTCCTGACCTGGGCCCCAGTGAGTCAAGGTTTAGCTCTAAGACTATGAGCCAAATTACTAGAGAGAAGAGCAGCACCAGCCCAGGAGGGATGAATGCCGTCTATCTTCAACAGGTCAGGTCTGCCCCAAAAACTTTTCCAATTGTCTATGAACCCTATGTTATTTTGCAGACACCACTTAGACAACCAGCCATTGAGTGATGATAATCTGCTAACTATTTCATCTTATGATCTCAGAGCTTTCTCATTCGCTGTTCAGCTGTCAATCATCTTATGATCTCAGAGCTTTCTCATTCACTGTTCAGCTGTCAATCATCTTATGATCTCAGAGCTTTCTCATTCGCTGCACAGCTGTCAATCATCTTAAGCCGGGTGCACACTGTGCGATTTTGCCCACGATTTGGCCGTCTGAGACAAATTTAGCAAATCCTAAAAGATTCCTCTGATCCTAGGCTAAAATCGGACGTCTTCGGTCGTTAGTTTGACAAGTTCACCGGCAGCCGATTAATGAGCGCTGTGATCAAATTTTACCTCAGACGAAATTCTGGCAGTGTAAGAAGATTTGGCACACAATCCTGCAGTGTGACTTCTCCTACGACGACAGTCAAATCTCTGTTTTTCTAGACACACTATGACCAAAACGAGAACTAGAGATTTCTCTGTGGCCACCATTTCAGTCCCGCGTGTAACGCAGCTCACCGCCACCGAACGCCTCATTCATTGATGATATAAAACTCCGGACGAGTTTTCTTGTGCGCGTCCGGAGTTTTAGCGCCGTCAATATCGTGCAGTCTGACATTAATGACAACTGAGATCTTACAGTGTGCCATGGCTTACATCGGGAATCATGTTCGTACAGTCTGACAAGGGACAATTACAAATACAAATCTTATACACGGAAGCTTATACACGAATGTTTACAGTGAATTATTTCGGTTTTAAAATCAAAATGGTTCCACGCCACACTTCGCGTGTGACCTCTTCATGAGTAACGTTATTCTTTTGAAATCAAAACGGAAGATCACTGATAACAGAGTATGGTGTCAAATATGGCACCTTGGTGGTAAAATGTTTAATTGCTGCCACACAGTGAAATTCATTTCATTGCTTCAAGACTCACACTACAACCTGCATTGAGTGTTCACTAAGCTAGTCGCATCCAAAGCAGTATCTAAAGCTGTTACATTCTCACTACTCTCACATAAAGCTTGGATGTGTGTCTCTAAATCTGAAATCTTCTCCGTCAGTCTGATTAATTCCTTACATTTATCACATGTGAAGCACTGTTCGCCAATGGAGATAGATATGCTAAACATGTAGCATGCAGTGCAAGTGACAATGGCAGGAGAAGAAGACATGGCTTACCGTATTTGTTGATGAATCCAAAACTTACCACAGTTGTTTGATGGAGTCTATTTAATAATCCAACTCACCACATTTGTCAAAAGAACTCAGAAAACAGGAGACCCAGATGCCGGGATGGAAAGCTATCAGGCTAGCAAAAAGCTAACGCGTGGTAATGATTTAGTTTAAAAGCTAGTGATGTCAAATTTAATTTGATAGGCTATATTAAACACTATATGGTAGTGATGTTATGTATGACACTGAAGGTTCGATGCACATATCGCACTGCTTTATGAGGCTTCATTTCCACATCCCTACTATATGGTGATGAGTAAGTTATATTTACTAGTGTAGATAACAAAGAAAATATATCAAATAGAGATTCAAACGCAGCTATACAGAGCTACAAACACTGTAGCAGGCAGGCAGCAGCAGCAGGCAGACAGGAGCAATCGATCAGGAACAATACAAAATTTATTTTAATTAATTTAATTTATGTTAACATAAATAATCTGAGGGTCGTTAGTGGCTAAGATGTAGATTTGGGTGTTGCATCCAAGTTAATTTTTCTTTGGTTGGAGGCAGGATTTAACATGTCTTGAAAATATTTTTGTGTTTTCATATCATGTTTGTTGATATTATTGTTATGAAGGAGCAAATTATTATTATTATTATTATTATTATTATTATTATTATTATTATTATCATTAGTTTTTTGTAATTCTGTTATGTTAGGCAATAGATAAACATCTAAGTAATAAAGTCAATTTGTGTCAAGATTTAAATGTTCTTTATATTTTTTATTGAAGTAACAGGACAGAATGCTTCATAAGTTTAAGAGTACCACAATGAGTACTGAATTATAAATTATTTAAATGTATATGCAGTACAGTAATTAACTGAAACCACTGCTGCCAGTTATCAACTGTAATGCCTGATTTACAGTATACTGGCAACACTGTTGCCAGTTGGTCACTGTAACATATTCTTTACAGTAACTAGCTTTACTTATAAAAAACCTGGTATGGTTTAACAGTGTAGCCAGAGCAGAGAGATAAAGAGAGGTGTGATGTGGGGGTTTGTTGTTTACTGTAAAAACTCCATCACTCCTGAATTCTAAAACTGTTTTAATGTATTCTAAAGTTATTATCAGTATCGGTTCCAGTTTGGCAATGCAAGGCAAGGCAAGTTTATTTATATAGCACATTTCATACACAATGGCAATTCAAAGTGCTTTACATAGAAAGGAATTAAAATAGGGATACAAATGCATAAGAAAAAGAATACAATGTAAAGAGAATTAAAAATAATAAAATGATGATAACCAAAGAAAAGAACAGGTAAACTAAAACAATTATAAAAATAATTTAAAAAATGATGCATAGATAAGGTGCAATCAATCGGACTTACAGTGGCTCAGAACTCATTCAGTAAATGCACAGCTGAACAGATGGCTGGCATAATAGCTAAAAGCAGACTCTCCTTGCTTTGAGTGAACTCTTGGTATTTCTAACTGACTTGATCCTGCTGATCTGAGTGATCTGTTGGGTTTGTATTTAATCAGCATATCTGCGATGTATTGAGGTCCTAGCTCATTGAGTGATTTATAAACAAGTAGTAGTACTTTAAAATCAATCCTAGATGTAACTGGAAGCCAGTGTAAAGGCCTGAGGACTGGTGTGATATGGTCATATTTTCTGGTTCTGCTCAGAATCCTGGCAGCAGCGTTCTGTATGAGCTGCAGCTGTCTAATGGTCTTTTTGGGAAGGCCGGTGAGAAGGCCATTACAATAGTCCACCCTACTGGTGATGAAAGCATGAACCAATTTCTCTAAGTCTTGCCTGGAAACAAAGCATCTAATTCTTGCAATATTTTTCAGATGATAGTATGCTGATTTGGTTATTGCATTGACATGACTACTGAAACTCAGGTCTGACTCCAAAATCACTCCAAGATCCCTGACTTGATTTTTTGTTATCAGGCCTTTAGCCTCAAGATATGCGTTCACCTTGAGAATTTCATCTTTGTTTCCAAATGTAGTGATTTCAGTTTTGTCTTTGTTTAACTGAAGATAGTTTTGGCACATCCAGTTGTTAACTTCATCAATGCATTTGCACAGGGAGTCAATGGGGCTGTAGTCATTAGGTGACAGTGCTAAGTAGAGCTGGGTGTCATCAGCATAGCTGTGGTAAGCAATATTGTTATTTTTCATTATTTGGCTCAGTGGCAGCATATACAGGTTAAACAGGAGTGGTGCTAGAATTGACCCTTGAGTTTGGGCACACAGAAAGATTTTGCAACCACAAATAAACACACTTCTTCTATAAAGAAGGGAGTTTTTCTCACATGTGTGATAATGTTGTGCTTTACTCTCTCCAGCTCTGGGAAAATAGATCAGATCCAGGCTCCTTTATTAACACTACCGATGATCTAACTGCAGTAGGGATGTGTTTCTCAAGCACCATTGATTTAACTTTAAAAACCTGAAAGACATTTCTTTCTCTTGAGCCCCAAAAGGTTTAACTGCAAATGCCAAAACTGATAGCCAGGATATACTGTATGAGGGAATTCATTTTAAAAGTGTATTTCCAGAGCAGAAAGCATTTCATCATGTAGAAACTGCACAAAAACAAAAAGCAAAAATACACATGTGAATCAATGTCTAAGAATAAAAGAGAGTATAAATGAATCTACAAAGGACTATTCTATGATCACTATTAAGTCCAACAAACACCGAGTCTGTAGGAGGTTAGGATGTGTTAACTGTGTCAGTTCTAGTGGTTTCAGAGCTGTGATCTTACTGTTGAGGAAACATGTTTCTGCTGAGGTGAGGATTCAGTTATTTTGACCACAGAGAGCAGTGATCATCTCTGAACCAGTTTAAACTGATAATGGCTGTGGATTCTCAATCTCTCTGGTGGCACTCCCTCTTCTTTATTTAAGTGAGATGCTCTATGACATTCATCTTTTCAGTTAACAGTATAATAAGTTTTTCTTCTTTAATAAGCTGAATTTAAACACTGGCATGTCCACATTTTGGCTAAATCTATTTGCATTTAAAATTGCATTTACAAGCCTAAACCCAATAACTGTGCTCATGTACCCAGGCTGTGAGTGAAGCTGAAGTGTGTTAAAGTTATGATGAGACTGATTTAGAAAAACAAACTTTAAAAGTCTTTATTCTTGCTATAAGGTCCCTCTGCCATACAGACATAATCTGCAGTACAAGATGAGAGAAGAAAGGGAAGTCACAGTCACATATTTATAGGCCACCCAGCGTCCTCAGTGGATGGGTGAGGGCTTCTTGTTAATCAGAGAAAAACACAACTTACATGGTATTAGTTAAGATAAAACACTCCGGTTACTGATGTAACCTCAGCCTGAACAAGCATTGTGGTGTTGTAGTCAAGACCACCTAAAACAAGACCAAGAAAAGACCAAGACCAGTGGAAGTCCCCACACTTATGATAAAATGTGGAATATGCATATAATTGGCAATTCTCTCGTATGTGTGGGGGATTGTAAGTGTACCATGAGAGAAGTTTTGATCAAATAATGATCAAAATAATAATCAAAAGGCATTGCAGCTTTGTGGGAATTAATCTTTTTCTTCTATAAGCAAATAACACTTAACTTTTCTTCAATGGGAGGCACTGAAGAAGACGTGTCCATATTGTTTATGGTCTGTGGTGGACATAAACACCAAACTGACACTGAGAGAGGGCGTGTGTGTTTTGTGAAAAGCACTCGCTCCTATTTTAAAACTCAAAGTTCACTAAAAATGCTAATCTCGATGAGGTATTAATCTCAGACACAGTCCATTATGTCTTAAATGAATGTGAATAACAGGAGGTGGAATATGTATCATACAGATATGCATTAGTATGCTGCTTAAGCAAATTATTTTATCAATAAGTACATATTTTTTTTTAATTTACAATTTGAAAATGTTATTGGGCAGCTTTATTGTGCAACAGCAATCTTATGTTGATATCTCATATTATGTATGATCTCTTATCTTGATGTTTCTTTTGTTCCAAAAGGTTGAATTGTTTTGGTATATAATCATATCAATATTAGAAATAGCCTTAACAGTTAACAAATGGCCAAATTGTCTGCCATATACAATTTAATAAAATGATCAGCTAGCTTACAAACAACTTTGGTCTGTTTTCACCTCAATCCAGTCTAAACTAAATGATTTTAGACTATTTATTTTACTACACATTCAACATACATAAGCTGAAATACTGTGGATAGTTAAAACTAATAATTCTTACGCTCCACTCTTGCTAAATTGGGTAAGCACACTTGTGTTCTCATTTCTGAGGTGTTCTGAGTAAATTATTAAACTGATTCGTTCAGTTCATTGTTGAACAGATCAGTCTCAACCTGATTGATTTGCAGGTTGACTGTTGAGTGATGGCGCCGCTGTGTATGGCTTGCCGTCCTCTTCTGTTGAGTTTATCGTTGTTTATTTTATCCATATTATTTGCAATTCAAAATGTGTCGTCGCTGCTGGTTTATGATCGCCTGACACTGTTAAAGATCCGGGACTCCGTGAACAATTTGCCCGTTCACGGCGTCAATGAATCAAAGTCGCCGCCACCTCTCCTAGCATCTATCCCGGCCTATCTACGGTGGTCTATCTTTCCGTTACCACGGAATAAACGCTACAAGAGAGAGGAGGAGTCCTCGTTTACTTCAAAGCTTACCTGGCTTCCTCCGGTGAACATGATCCTCGCCGTTCACGGAACAGATTACCATCGAATCACGGCATGTTTTACTACTGCCGCTCTCTGGATTACTCCCACCGCTGGCTCACGCCTGCTATCCCCGATGTCAGCGGCTCGCTTCCGCGTTGCCAGCCTGTCAGGCTTCAGAGACGGGGCTGTGTGCTGGAGCACCTCCGCCCGCTCAACCGCGCTGCGCTGCAGTCTGAGAGCTGCACAGCAGTACGTTTGGCTCTCCTAAACACCCGATCGCTCACAAATAAGACTTTTATTCTGAACGACTTCATCTCCACAAACGATCTGGATTTTCTTCTGCTGACTGAGACCTGGCTGAAACCAGGGGACAACAGTGCTTTCACTGAGCTCCTCCCTCCTGGCTATTTCTTCCTCAGCACACCGCGAGCATCTGGCCGCGGTGGTGGTCTGGCCTCTGTATTCAAGCACACATATAACTGTCGCATAATTCCATCAAATAACTTCAGTAGTTTTGAGCTGCAACTATTTCTTATTGAGTTAGGGTCTCCTGTTCTATGTGCAGTTGTCTATCGTCCACCACAATTTAATAAGGCTTTTATTCAAGAATTTTCTGAGCTCCTAGCTGAGCTCATGCCGAATTATGACGATCTATTGATTTGTGGTGATTTTAACATTCATGTCTGCTGCCCATCTAACCCAATGGCAAGGGAGTTTCTAAGCCTTCTTGACTCTTTTAATTTAATACAATCAGTTAATGGTCCCACACATCACTTAGGACACACTCTTGACCTCATTATCTCCCATGGTCTCCCTGTGTCCCTCAGTAGGATATGCCATACTTCCATCTCAGACCACTTTCCTATTATATTTGATTTTGTAACCCCTCTCAGAACCAGGTCTATTACTCCTGCCTGTCGCCGCCGTGTCATTACTCCATCCACGGCTGGGCAATTTACAGCTGCCTTCATGAACACTAGCTTATATACCCAGGTTGATCTGGCCTCTCCGCTATGTCCGGATGACCTGATTTCCATTTTTTTATTCTTCCTGTTCAGAGATTTTGGATTCTATTGCGCCTTTTAGGCGTAAACCCGCCAGCACTGCACCGGAACCCTGGCTAAATGACACCACCCGCACCTTTAGGCGCTGCTGCAGACAGGCCGAACGCAGGTGGAGGAAAGATAGATTGCATGTGTCACTGGATATACTAAAAGACAGTTTGGCTAACTACCAAAAGGCTGTTAAAGAGGCCAAACGCCAATATCTGTCGAACATTATTTCCACCAGCTGCAATCGTCCAAGGACTTTATTTAACACAATACAGTCTGTTATTAATCCACCTTGCAATGTCTTGAGCAAGGTGTCAGAATCCATCTGTGAAAACTTTTTGAATTATTTTGTTGAGAAAGTATCCTCTGTTAGGCAGAATATGAACAGTACTTTTTACACCAATGCTGTCCCTCCTGTTGTCTCACCTGCAGTGTTTGAACGATTTGAACCGGTGTCTTTATCACGCCTTTCTGAGGTGGTGCAGGGGTTGTCGCCCACCAACTGCCCCCTCGATATTGTTCCAACCAAGGTGCTCAAACAGGTCTTTGATACTGTTGGACCATGCGTCCTCTCGCTCATTAACAGCTGCCTCAGCTCAGGGACTGTCCCAACTGTCTTCAAGCACGCAGTGGTCAGACCACTTTTAAAAAAAACCCAACCTGGATCCCGACATTTTGTCTAATTTTAGACCTGTCTCACATTTACCATTTTTATCAAAGGTCCTAGAAAAAGTTGTGCTATCACAGTTACAGCCTTTTTTAGAAAATAACTCAATTTTAGAAAAGTTTCAGTCTGGTTTTAGGTCACGACATAGCACTGAGTCTGCGCTGCTGAAAGTCCACAACGACATCCTTCTATCCCTTGATGCTAAAAGATCTGTGCTGTTGGTGATGCTGGATCTAACAGCAGCTTTCGACACTGTGGACCATTCAGTACTTATCGCCCGCCTTGCTCAACAGGTCGGCCTCAAGGGTTCAGTCCTGCAGTGGTTTCGCTCCTACTTGAACAACAGGAGCTTTTCAGTTATGATCAATGAATTTTCGTCATCCACTGCTCCTCTGTCCTCTGGAGTGCCACAAGGATCCATTCTTGGCCCTGTTCTATTTTCACTTTACATGTTGCCTCTTGGTTCCATTATTGCCAAGCACAATCTTTCTTTCCACTTATATGCAGACGACCTCCAGGTCTATATGCCTGTGCTTCCAAATGATGGTTCAGCTCTAGACTCCTTGCATAGTTGCCTATCTGATATTAAACTATGGCTTTCACGAAACTTTCTTCATCTGAATGAGAGTAAAACGGAATATATTATTTTTGGTTCCCCTATTTTACACCACGATTTATCATCAAGCACAACCCCTCAAGTTAGTGAGGCAATAAAGAATCTGGGGGTGATTTTTGACAGAGATCTGAATTTTAACAAACAAATTAACTCTGTAGTAAAAGCAAGCTTTTTCCAGCTGCGACTTTTAGCCAAAGTAAAGCCTTTTCTGTGCCGCAGTGATCTGGAAAAGGCAATTCATGCTTTTATCAGCTCACGCATTGATTACTGTAACGCACTCTACATTGGCATCACACAGTCTTCACTCCATCGTCTCCAACTGGTACAGAATGCAGCTGCTCGTCTTCTAACCGGTACATCTAGACACAGCCATATTAGTCCAGTTCTCTGTTCCCTCCACTGGCTCCCGGTTCGGTACCGTGTTGATTTTAAAATTTTAATGTTTGCCTTTAAAGCTCTTAATGGCCTTGCGCCACCTTATTTATCAGAGATTTTAACTGTCCACCGTCCAAACAGAGCCCTCCGGTCGGCTGACCAGATGAGGCTAGTTGTTCCGAGGTCCCGTTGCAAGCAGTGGGGCGATCGTTCATTTGCTTTTGCTGCTCCTAAACTTTGGAACACTCTACCAGTAGACCTGCGTGTTCTTACAGACCTGGCCCTATTCAAGTCCAGGTTAAAAACGCATTTATTTAAACTGGCTTTTAACACACAGTAGCACTGTGGCACTTTGAATTTTATTTTTGAATTTTATTTTTGTATTTTGTGTAACTGTTCCTTTGGTTATTGCTTCATGTATTAATATGTTATTTATTGTAGATGTTTTTCTGTTCTAAATGTAAAGCACCTTGGTCCTCCTTTTGGTTGTTGGAAGGTGCTACACAAATAAAGTTTGATTGATTGATTGAACCCAAATGTTGGGTAAAATTTTTAAAATATGGACAAACATGACCCAAATTTGGGTTGAAACAAACCAGCATTTTTTGAGTATGGCATGTACGCATTATAAAACTATATGCATTATAGAATTAGGAGTCTTCTGAAACTGAGTCAGGAAGTCAGTTTCTCACCTGAACTCTTGTCAGTGTGTCTGAGGTCTTGTCTTGATTTCTGTGAGGACAAGTCAAGTCAACTTTCTTTATATAGTGCTTTTACAGTGATGATTGTTTCATAGCAGCTTCACAGTGTTAAACAGGACAATACTGCAACAAAATTTGACAGCCATCTCCATCACATAACACACACAAGACAGGACACAACCAGAGAGAGAAGGTAGAATGGAACTATAACTAAAGGAGAGAGAGAGATAAAAATTAGAGGAGAACTGAAGAACTGATATAAATAAAGGGTAAAGGCAGACTGCTGAGGATAGTAAGGGGAAAACTAAGCTGAGAACTCTATAAGCAGAGAACTAATAGAGGAAATATACTAAACAATAGTGAAACACTGCTTCAGGAAGCTTCGAAACCTTTACAAATAAACATCATAACGTTTCTAAATGTCAATGGTGATCTCTGAACCCATGAATCATTCAGATCGATTCACTGAGAACCATTGAACAAGTGTCTATGGGTTTACCTGATCTCTGATCAGTTTATACATGTGTAGACGTTTAATGAGACACTAGTATAATTAAAGGAATAATAGTAGTTAATATTCTCTAATTGACCTGTTAAGCCGAGCCATCCATGGAACAAACAAAACAATCCCTGAAAATTGATAAAAGGACACACATTATACAGACATGTGATATTTAATATTGTTAGATGATTAGTTCATTGCATTTGATAGATTTTCTTTAATAAAACACTTGAAGTGTGTTTGTAAAAGGTGTTTTCATGCATGTTTGGCCTGAGTTGTTGTTGTATTTACACTGTTCTGACCAGCAGGGGTCACCAGAGTGTGGCGTTTCCAACACTTCCAAACACTGAATCATTTTGGTTCAATTGATTCAAAGCTTTGAGAAGATTTGTTTCTCCCATCACTACAAAACACGACTAGAAAAGGCAAATTAGCTCTAGGTGTACCTCAAGAACTAACTACAGACTATCAGCAACAACAGTAACGTGACACAACCAACTGGCAAAACAAGAGGGAAAGAGAGCACATTATAAAGAGAGCAGAGAACACGAGGAACAGGCGAGCACACTCAGACAAACAAGGACTCAACAAGAGGAGCACATGGCCAACACAAACTGAGACAGAGCCATGTGCTCGAGCACAACACTAACAAAGAGACACTGAACAACGATACGAGAACCCATACAGTGAGAAGAGAAGAGCGAATGATCAGTCCCAGCAGACACAGATCACACTTATCAGACATTTCTGTTTCTGTCAGTCTTTCTCTTCATCATATAGTTACAGCTCTTTCTTTAAACATCATCAGCTCGTCCTGTGGTTGTGAACTTCCTCCGATCTGCCTGTTTAACTCTGCTATAGTGACACTATGCCACAGTGAAGTGTTGCTTTACATTTGTGTGAAACATCTGAGAAGTGGATGTTGTTAACCACACTAGCAGCATTTGCACTTTTTGTCCTAAAAGTGTCTGTCTGAACACAAGGGTATTTTTTGCACACGAGAACATTACTGTTAGTTTTACTGCTTTCTTTAAGCAGTTTCCTGCATGCATTTGAATTCTATGAATATAATCATTAAATTATTAGTGATGAAATTTGTTTACATTTATCCATTTAGCAGTTACTTTTATCCAAAGCGACTAAAGCCCAATTTATACTTCTGCGTTGAGTGTACACCGTAGCTACGTTGTAGGCTGTGTGTTGCGTGCGTACCCTACGCTGTACCCTGACACACACCTCTTCAAAAATGTAACAACGCGTCAATTCTACACGGACCGCAAACACCGTGATTGGTCTCCGAGAACCCTCAAGTCTATAAATAAATAAATATGTGATAGAAGTGCGTGTTTCCAGGAATTATAGTTTCATCCTATATCTGCTATATAACATGGTGAATGAACAATCGGTACTATAACCAGAAGAGAAATTTCTCGCTCTGATGACACCCATAAACACATATCGTCCTCCAATAGATCCTCACCAGATTCCATTGAGGCTTGATCAGCTTCTGAAAGGGAGTTAGGAGGCTCTGCTAAAATCTGTCCAGTTGGTTGTGCTCTTAACAGAGTACGATGCACATGTCTCCGTTTTTCCAAGTCATCAGCAATGGTTTACACCGACCCACCAGATGTAGGGGCTTGCAGCACTTTGTAAACCACAGAACTCCAACAGTCCTGAATCTTTGCTCGGCCTCACACACAAAGGTCACGCAAAATACACCAACTGACCTTGACTTAGACTGTACTCTCCGATCATGTCGCTCTTTTCTACAAGCTGCTGCAGCCTTCATGTGACTTCTAGTTCCGTCAAAGGCCTCTTGGAGTCTAGTCTGATCGTCATAAATCCGTGTCGTGAACACTACCTTGGATGGGAGCCTCAATTCTACCCAAGAGAAAATCAACAGGCAATTCTGGATCTTGCCCGAACATTAAAAAATGTGAGGGTAGTATTGTAAGAGAACACCACTTGAGGGAGATATGCACCCCAGTTTATCTTCTTACCAGAGGGTAACGTGTGCAGTGTGTGATTAAATCGCTTGAATTGACCATTTCCAGTAGGATGGACTGGAGTGGTCCAGCTCCTTCCAATGCCATACAACTCACAATACTTTTCTTATTCATCAGAAAATAAGTTCCTTCCCTGGTCAGAGTAGATGCGACTAGGAACTTCAAACTTAAAAAACCACTCATTAACCAACACCTTTGCCACTATAGATGCTCTTTGGTCACGAGTTGGTACTGCCTGAGTGTATTTGGAAAACACATTCTACATTTCATTGTGATGACTTAATCAATGTAAAATCAATAGCCAGAATTTGATTAGTCCTTGATGCCATCCAATTGCTCATATGTCTGGACTCGAGGAAAGACATCCTTAGCAACTGTACAGTGTTCACTTTGTTGGCACCATCGCTTCACATCATCAGACATACCTGGCCAGAAACACTGTTGTACGTTTGACTCCCTGATGACCATGCTCATCATGAAGCTGCTGCATCACTACAGTCTTTAAAGATGCTGGGAGCAAAAGCTGAAGAAAGGCCTGACCTGCATCCAGAACGATACTTGATGCGGAAATATGAGCAGCCCATCTCTGTTCTAAAGCACCAATTTTAGCGGTGTTGAGTTAACTTAAGTCCCGTTTCACCAAAATTACCCTGAACAATTTGTACCAGGAACTTTTTTACAGGAACTCTTCTCCCCCCAGACCTGCAGCTGTCTGCGTTTCCACCATGATCTAAAGTTCCGTGAAGATTAGGCAAATTAGTCCGGTGATGTAGGACTGCGCGACTGCTCCTCCTTGAAAGGTTTAGTGGACTGTTTACATGAGACGTTATCTAAACCGATCTGGTGTTTACATGTGATGACTTTCAATCGCAATCATTTTGTCACATGCAGTTTGTCTGCCGCATCAAAAATGTCGCTGCTGTTTTCTCCAGCAGCTGGAGTGTGTTAACTGTAGCCATAAAGCCACTCTTAACGGCCACCAGGACTAATACAGTATTATATAAGCTATTTATTTGTTGTAAAGTGTAATAATAATCTCAGAAAAAAAAATCTTCTGTCAGGCGCAGTTAAAGTAAAAACTGCCTGGGGGAATATACGCTGTGTCATTACTCCAACATTATCTTCATAACTTACGAAATAAAAAGTTTAGCCCTCAGAAAAATTAACTTTCCTCTTGTAAACATGAGCGCGGCGTGCTGTCACGTCATGTAAGGACGCACAATTAAAAGTAATCGGTCAGGTCGTTTACATGGTGAAAAAACATTAATAACGAGTATGGAAGAGATTCAAGCTGTGCTGCTTTTGCTGGTTATGTATAGGTTTACTAAAGAGGTAATTAACAACGACAGAAAAGAGCACTTATATGCAGATTCAGCAGCATATTCAGAAAGCTTGTAAAGCTAGATTTAAAATGACAATGTATATTATTATCAGCTATTACGGACATTGCACGTGAGATGGCTGAGACGAACGCGCGCCATCAGACAGAGAGCAAGACTGATATTTACTGAATGTAGACTGAACCTCGCAAAAGACTTTTAAAAATGCCGGTTTCTTTTATTGTCTATGGTTGAAATAAAATGCTGTGTGAGCTCAACCAATCAGCATGTTCAGCGCCCAAGTCCCTGAACTTTGAAAAAGTACTACCTCGCGAGCAGGGCTGTTTGGAGGGGGAAATATTTACCCGGAACTTCATTTAGACCCTGCGGTCTAAACACACCGAGGACCACCCAAAGTTCCTGCGGTCTAAACACACCGAGGACCACCCAAAGTTCCTGGTTCCTGGGTAAAGTTCCTGTGGTGGAAACGGGGCTTTAGAGGGTTATTATCAGTGTATACCACCCACTTGTGTCCAAGTAAATAGTCACAACATTTCTCAGTCATTGGCCATTTAAGGGCCAGCAATTCCAAATTCATGGGACCATAATTGGACATATTCCTTTCTGAAGGTCTTAATCCCTGACTTGCATAGGCTACTAATCGGACTCTGGCCTCCCGTTCCTGTGACAGGACAGCTCCCATTCCACTGTAACTTGCATCAACTTCTAAGATTAATGGCAATATGAAGTCAGCATAAGCCAAGAGGAGAGCACTCCCCAACCGCTGCTTCAGGGTATCGAAACTCTGCTGACACTCTCCTGTCCAAGTCTCCTTGTAAGACCGGGTGGTACTCTTCCTCTTGGCCCCAGTCAGGTCAGCCACTAAGCGATGAAGTGGAGCAGCCAGCTTGGCAGAACCCTCCACAAACCTCCTGTAATAACTTGCAAAGCCAAGAAAGAACCAAAGTTCTGAGACCTGCTGAGGAGGCTGCAAATTAGCAACTGCCTCAATCTCCTTGGGGTCAGTCACCACCCCCTGGTTGGAAAACAAGTACCCCAAGTACCTCACCTCAGGCTGGAAGAACGAAACACTTTTCTAGTTTGGCCTTTAAGCCTTCTTGTTATAACATCATCCAGATAAAGCAACAATGATTGAAAATGTTGCGAGCCAAACACACGCTCCATCATTCTCTGAAATGTGCTAGGTGCATTGCACAGGCCAAAGGCCATCCTATTCCACTTATTTATCCCAAATGGTGTACAGAAGGCAGTATTCATTGTGTCCTTCTCAGCCACCGAGACCTGATTGTAACCACTCGCAAGGTCCATTGTAGTGAACCACCTGGCACCTGAAAGAGCATCCAAGGATTCTTCAATTCTTGGTAATGGGAAGGAGTCTTTTCGTGTCTTACTGTTCAATTGACGATAATCAACATACATTCGCTGGCTACCATCCTTTTTCTGTACCATGACAATGGGGGAAACATAGGGGCTGCTACTTTGTCTTATAATTTGTGTTTCCAGCATCTGATTAATATGAGCCTTCACGGGCTCATATTCTGAGGGAGGAATACGTCTATAATGCTGCCTAACAGGAACATCATCAGTCAATGGAATATCATGCATGATCAAAGTGGTACAACCCAAATCCCCATCATGATGTGAAAACAGAAGAATATTTAGACAGCAGCACCTTAACCTGACACTGTTCTTCAGGAGTTAACAAAGACAGATTAACAGCATCTATCTTGTGCTGCAGGGAACCAGAAATTACCTGGGAAGAGACAGTGGCCTGCACACTCAATGGAACATCTTACAATACAATGCTTATGTATATAGCACATTTAAAACAACCGAAGTCTACCAAAGTACTGCACAGACTATACAAAAACAGAACAGTCAACAAGATTACAAACAATAAGACAATCAATAAAACACATAGTGTAATGAATGAAGTGCATTAAAATAAAAGATCATTATTATAAGGTCACGGAATATTAAATTCATGGGCAAAGTAATACATTTTAAGAGTAGACTTAAAAATGGACAAAGTTGAGGCAGCTGGAATATGATTTGGGAGACTATTCCACAGCTTAGGGCCAATAACAGAAAAAGCACGATCACCTCTGTTTTTGAGACATGCCCATGAAACTCGCAATAACCCAGAATCAGATGATCTAAGTGCTCTTGATTGAGTATAAGGATGTAGCAAGTCAGAGAGGTACTGCGGGGCGTGATTATGAAGAGATTTATAACATTTTTATAACATTTTATAACATTTTTTTATAACAAACAATAACATTTTTAAATTAATTCTATATTTGACTGGCAGCCAGTGCAATGAAATCAAAACTGGTGTAATAGACTCGTGCTTAAGCTTCCCACAAAGAAGCCGCGCCGCTGCATTGTGAACCAACTGTAAACGTGAGAGACATGATTGAGGAGCACTAATATACAATGAGTGGCAGTAATCCAATCGAGATGTTACAAAAGCATGCATGACCTTTTCAAAATTCTTTAGAGATAAAGATGATACAAAACAGGACTTAAAAACCACATTTATCTGTTTATCAAATTTAAGGTTGCTATCAAACCAAACGCACAAATTTCTTGCACATTTAGTGCTGTAAGAAGTTCTGAATCGAAGTCATGTACGCAGTGGTCATTTGAGCCAAACAAAATAAATTCAGTTTTACTCTCATTGAGGCTTAAGCAATTACTTGCAAGCCATCGTTATATTTCGTCTGAACAACCTAAAATAGGCTTTAAAGCCTGTTTTTTTTACCAATTCACGGGGATATACATTTGTTTGTCGTCAGCATCCAGATAAAAAGAGACCCCATACTTATTAAAAATAGTAATCCTAGGGGGAGCATATAAAGGGAAAACCGTACTGGACCAAGAATCGAACCCTGGGGAACACCAGACTTTAGATGTATTTCAGATGAGGATTGGTTTCCAATGCTAACAACATATCTCTATTAGTAAGATCAGAATAAAACCACTGCAACACCGTGCCCCCGAAGACCAATACATGTCTCAAGACGTGAGATAAGTATATCGTGATCAACTAAATCAAAGGCAGAACTGAGGTCTAACAGAACCAGAGCCATAGACTGCCCAGAGTCAGTATTATATCATTCAGAACATGTAAACTAGCTGACTCAGTACTGTGACAGGATTTAAAACCAGATTGACATTTTTCAGAAATAGAGTTAATAGTCAAGTAAGACCGAAGTTGATTTAGAACCACTTTCTCTAAGATTTTGGAAAAAAACACATATTAGAAATAGGATGAAAGTTAGTAATGTGGTAATGTGGGATACAAACTAGGTTTTTTAATATGAGGCTCTACTGTTGCAAGTTTAAAGTCACCAGGAACAGTGCCAGTATAGAGACATTTGTTAATAATACACAATAAGTCAGGGCCAACAGTCTCAATAATTTGTCCAAAGAACAGTACCGGGATTGCATCCTGGGGGCATGTAGTAGGTTTCAAAGTACATGTAATCTCAATCAGAGTATTTAAATTTACAGGCTCAAAGACAGACCAAGTGGAAGGGGAGATAGGGGCATCAGACAATTTGTATAAAGACAGTGGCAACAAAGATGTAATGTTGGAAATCGTATCATTAAAATGTCTTGCAAAATCTTCACAGAGAGAGACCGATGTCTCAGGAAACAAGTTTACATTTGGGTGAAGAACAGATTCAATAGTGGAAAAGGAATCTTTGGTTTATGGCAAAGTCTGTCTGAGAGAACGGATAAAGTCATTTTGCCAAAGGATTACATTGTGCTTATGTTTTTTCACCTTTAGTGGTGCAATACAATTTAAAATGTTGGAACAGGTAGCATTGAACAGACATAGATGTTTATCAGCATCCAAGTGACATGTAGAAGAATTCATATACTGATTGGCACTTTGATGTACATACATGGAGGAAAATGTGTCG
This sequence comes from Pseudorasbora parva, assembly GCF_024679245.1. Classification (NCBI taxonomy): domain Eukaryota; kingdom Metazoa; phylum Chordata; class Actinopteri; order Cypriniformes; family Gobionidae; genus Pseudorasbora; species Pseudorasbora parva. The sequence continues at coordinate 967,596 of NC_090173.1, read as the reverse complement.
CTTGATCGTTCGTTATGATAATACGAGTCCAGCGTGGAAGTGGCAGATGTCCTATCCAAAGGCATTGAGAATAATATAGGCATATGATCAGACAAGCCTGCATTATTGATATTGATGTCCAACACTGTTAAACCACGGGATAAAATCAAGTCCAGAGTGTGACCTTGAACATGAGTTGGTCCAGACACCCATTGCTCAAAGTCAAAAGTGTCAAGTAATCTAAGAAAGTCTTTTGAAAGTGGCTTGGAGCCACAGCAGATGTGGATGTCAAAATCCCCTGAAATCAAGATTCTCTCATGATTAGTAACAATTTCTCAAATAAATTCAGCAAATTCATTGAGAAAATCCTTGTGTGTATGATATATAATTGCAGAAACAACTGAACTTCAAAGCTACTACGAGTCCCAGTTGATAAACGACAGAGAAGAGAGTCTTCAAACACAGCCGCCAATCCCCCACCACGACCGGATAACCAAGGGGAATTTAAAAATGTACAGTCCTGTGGCACCAGCTCAGTGAAAGGACTCAAGTCTCCAGGTTTACATAATGCATAGTATATCCAAGGCATGTGTAGTAAAAAAATGATTTAATAAAAAAGTTTACCAGAGAGCGTGCGTTGATCAAAGCCACCTTATATAGCGATGAATCTCCCTGAAGCTGCTTTGTCCGATACAACTGTCGAAGATTAAAGATGTTCACACCACCGCGGCGAACAAGGGGAGGAGGACCGCGTGAGAAATGGAAAGACCGCTGGATAAAAAAGCCCGAAGCCACTGAGGCGAAGCATCCAGCGACTCCAGCAAGCACTGCGTTCAGAGGCCAAACCTCTATCAGACAATGCATGCAACATCGACAGAGAGGATGTCAGCCGAGCAGCAACTCTGCCCCACTTTCCATGTTTCCTCCAACGCTTTCCCTTTCCAATGCAGGTCAGTCAAATGCTAGCAAAGGTGTACAGGGAGATATGAATGTGTAGGCGGAGAAGTGCGTGACTAACAATGTCACACCTGGCAGTTTCAAATGTCCATGAGTGTTTGGCGGTCATAAACCAACACCATTTTACAGTTTGTGATTGAAAGAGACGCGGATAAAAACCAGAGACGACAAGGAGAGCAGCAGATTAATTGATGAATTACACTCATGGGCAAAATGGCCAGGCTGTCGGCACCCTCTACAAATAACCGAACCTTTATTACCGGTACCTGCATTAAGATGGAAACTTCTTGGGACATTCTGAAGTGAAGACAACTTGCGTGTTAATTGATCAAGCTGTTGCTGCTTTTTAAGCATTTTTTTCTGCTCAGCTAGCTCACAGCCAGTAGACATTGATGCAGACCCAAACTGCAACCCATGGGTAGAAGGGGTTGAAAAACTACAGTCCCTAGAACCCCTCATCATGCCCTCCCGTTCCCATCTAATGGCTTCCCCTCAAACATCAAGTAAATTAGCCCTAGGATTTTGGCATACAAGCTGTTTTAATTCCCTGCACAGGTTTTAATCCTGCCAACTATGGCAAAATTGTAACCTTTGGCTAAAATTATCAAGAAAGATCTGACTACGCCACCTAGGTTATGTCTTACCCTAGGAAATAGAGCTACCCCAAAGAAAATTACAATATTATGAAGGACCCTCGGATTGGGGTAAAGACAGAGACATGATTTACAAAAAAATTACAAATTTATTTTGCGGTAAGCATCAGTAAAAGACATCTAAAATGAGTCTCAAACAGTTAAAAACCAATTAAATACTCACAATGATTAAGAGACCACAATAGACCAAACGTTACAGAAGGAAACGTTCCCTTTCTGTTAAGCATCAGTATTACAGCTCATTGCATGTGAATACAAACCGGCAAAGAGACAAGGCATAGAAAGAGAAACAAAACAAAAATAAGCAAATCAAAACAATAATATAAATCAAAATGATTTAAAACCATCCTGCTTCAGGGGATGTCGATAGAAGTGTTTTAATTTAATATAATAGTACAAGAGACAAAAGTTTCCAGTACTTTCACATATCATACAGACAGATAGGACAGAATAATTATATCACACTCAGTAGATCAGCCAATCAAACGAGAATCGTCCACAGCAGTCTTACAGTCAGCTGTACGAACCCGGGCAGTGAAACAGTAATGCAGAACGGGTATATAAAACAGGTCTGTAAACAACATACATCAAACGATATAAAACAGCAGCTAGCGCTCACAGGCCGCACCTGAAAAACAAAAAACAAATTGTGAAAAAAACGTACCTTCTTACCTCACAAGTGAGTTTGTTAGACTATTGTAACTATATGCTACCTGTGATGTTCTCTCTCAGAATCAGCTCGTGTTGGCTGTCAGGCAGTAGGAGACAGTGGCCAGGGAATATTACATTCTGCTGTTCGACTAATTCAGCAAGCAGTAGCGATTGCTTCTTCCTCCTGCCAGTTTGGTTTTCTTTTGGAATCCATGGTGGCTGATTATATCATGAAATCTAGGCTATATATAGGCAGGTCAGTTAACAGCACACCAGTTTAAAACATTTAATTAAGACATGGTGGAAAAACATGTTTATCTTTCATTTCAAATGTGTATATTATATTGTCTCGAAACTCCTTTATTGTCAAATTTGTGTTGAATATAAAGAAATTTCACCATTCAATGTGAATTTATCTGAGAAAATTCTTAAATAAGGACATATATTCAGTGATTCAGTGACATCATCCAAAATCCTGTTTGTTGCACAGCAAAGTATTGTGAATCAACTCTAAACTTTACAACATACTCCGCAAGAACTGAGAAAAAAATGTCTCGCTCCCAGGGCTGCGAGGAAAAAAATTACTTCATTTTGTTCTCAGCCCTGGTTTGGGAGTTCTCGCAGCTTGTTCTCGACACATCGCCTGAGCAGAACTTTTTCTTGCTGGTGTCCGAGAACTATTGTGTGATTGGTCAGACGTGGTTAATGTGGGCGTGGTTAATGCGGAGAAACGCAGATGTTCGGCACCTGCTTCTCTCGTGAAGTATGGAATGTAGTGTCCAGAACGAACTTTGTTCTTGTTCTTGCCACCTCGAGAAAACAAACGAATGTCCTTGTTCTTGCAGAGTATGTCCCATGCTTAAGACTGACACTTAATATTTAGTCCTACACTTTACTTAAAATATGATTCAGACTTGATAACTAACTTTTAAGCGCAGCTTTGAGCTAAGAATTTTTTACTCTTAAGTAAATTCTTAGCAGTGTTCTTGTGAGTAATTTGACGATGCTTGATAAATATGGGCCCAGAGCCCATCAGTGAGCTAAATGGACCTTTCGGGAAGATGAACTCCCAAAACTACTGCTAGGTTCTACGATATCTTCAGCCTGTTTTACAAGAGTTCCCTCAAGAGTCAACCTGCCACAGGCTCTTCCGATAGTTCCACTCTGATACTTATTGAATCTGTCCTAAAGGCCGTTGCGGTACATCACGTTGAAAGTTGGTGATGATTATAGTGGTCCTCAGTTTTTGGGGCCCATCAGAACGCTTTCTTACATCTCAGGCCTCAATGATTTCCTTATAACAGTTTCCTAATGTGGCAGAGAGAATGTTCTTCCTTTCTTATTATGAAACATTAGGACAATGTTATATTGAGATCCTTATAAAAACGTTCAATTTAAGAACATTCCCAAAATATACTCAAAAGGTTGCAAGTAAAATGTTCTAATTTTGTTAACTCGTCACATTAGAAGAACATTTATAAAGAACATTCAACATCTCATCTCTCAATGATATCCTCAAAATAGTTTCCTAAAGTGGCAGAGAGAATGTTCTTCCTTTGCTATTATTAAACATTCGGACAATGTTTTTTAAGATCATTGATTGAACTTGTCCTTTGAAGGTTGCAGTTAACATGTTATATCTTGGTTTGCATTTAATGCTATAGGAATTTTTTTTAAATGAGAAAACATTCTTAAAATATTCGTTAAACATTACATTCAAATGTTTTCTTCAGAACAGTAACCAAACTTGTAGAGAATGTTAGCCAAAGTCCTGAGATCGTTCCCTGCTAGCTGGGTCGTAGGAGCGAGTCGAAGTATGCAGTGCTGAGTTTGTGGTGAATCTGTTAGCAAGCGTCAGCGCCTTGAGCTCGATGTGAGAGGTAGCCAGTGCAGAGAGCTAAAGAGAGGTGTGACATGAGCCTTTTTGGTCTTGTTGTTTGTTACTGTAAAAACTGTCCATCACTGAATTCTAAAACAGTTTTAATGTATTGTAAAGTAATTCTCAGCATCGGCTCCAGTTTGGTCAAGCAGAAAGCTTTTGCACACACTACATGATTCTCTCTAAAGAAGGGAGTGTTTCTACACATTATAACATGCTTTACTCTCTCCATCTCTGGGAAAATAGATCAGATCCAGGCTCCTTTATTAACACTGCAGATGCTCTGAATGCAGCAGGGATGTGTTTCTCAAGCACCACGGATTTAACTTTAAAAACCTGAAAGACTTTTCTTTCTCTTGAGCCCCAAAAGGTTTAACCACAAATGCCAAAACTGAGAGCCAGGATAAACTGTATGAGGAAATTCATTTTAAAAGTGTATTTTCAGAGCTGAAAGCATTTCATCATGTAGAAACTGCACAAAAACAAAAAGAAAAAATACACATGTGAATCAATGTCTAAGAATAAAAGAGAGTATAAATGAATCTACAAAGGACTATTCTATGATCACTATTAAGTCCAACAAACACAGAGTCTGTAGGAAGTTAGGATGTGTTAACTGTGTCAGTTCTAGTAATTTCAGAGCTGTGATCTCACTGTTGAGGAAACATGTTTCTGCTGAGGTGAGGATTCAGTTATTTTGACCACAGAGAGCAGTGATCATCTCTGAACCAGTTTAAACTGATAATGGCTGTGGATTCTCAATCTTTCTGGTGGCACTTCATCTTCTTTCTTTAATTGAGATGCTGCATGACATTCATCTTTTCAGTTAACAGTATAATAAGTTTTGCTTCTTTAATAAGCTGAATTTAAACACTGGCATGTCCACATTTTGGCTAAATCTATTTGCATTTAAAATTGCATTTACAAGCCTAAACCCAATAACTGTGATCATGTACCCAGGCAGTGAGTGAAGGTGAAGTCTGTTAAAGTCACGATGAGGCTGATTTAGAAAAACAAACTTTAAAAGTCTTTATTCTTGCTATAAGGTCCCTCTGCCATACAGACATAATCTGCAGTACAAGATGAGACAAGAAAGGGAAGTCACAGTCACATATTTATAGGCCACCCAGCGTCCTCAGTGGATGGGTGAGGGCTTCTTGTTAATCAGAGAAAAATCTCCTTACATGGTATTAGTTAAGATAAAACACTCCGGTCTGAACAAGCACTGTGTGAGACATTTTCTCTCTCTTGCACTATGGGGAAACCCCTCAGAACTGAAGCCTGATTGGTTCACATCTGTGAATGTCACAGAAAAATTGCCTTTCAAAGACAAATGACCGACTGCCTATAAAGCACACTGAAATGCCCATCTAGTCCTAACGACAGTGTTGACTCGCGCATATACGCAGTAGCACGGCATGATACGCAATGCACATTCCTGTTATCTCAGGGAACTGAGGTTACGTCAGTAAACCGGAGCATTCCCTTTCGATATGGTTCACTTGTATTACATGAGAGATTTTCTTGCTATGTGAAATAACTACAAAATGCTGTGCTACCAGCACAGAATGGAAGCCGTCCTGCCCAGCTGTAGCCCCGGAGCACTCAGTGACTAGGGCAGGCTTCTAGAGGCAAGGACTCAGAATGTCTCCCCCAAAAAAAGCCCAGTGACCTGTCAAATTAGCATGAGGATATTTTAGAAATCCGCCCTGAGGGTGGGGCTCGGTCTAGACTGACTGGACCCATCCCCGAAGGGACCAGGGCATAGAGGTTGTAGAGCCTAATAAAGATGTACAGCGAACATGGACAGAGCGGGGCCCTCCTTCCAATGGGGCAGAAGACTTGCAAGTCCAGAGTAAGTCCAGAGACTTGTAGGTTAGCGCTATCACATTCACCAATATGGGACAATCTCTGCTTTTTAACTGGCAGCCCGTAAGAACAGCCTCATAAGCACACAAATAGCTGCTCTGCTTACCTGATTTGGCTAGAGTGCTCAATGTACACCCCAAGGGCCATTCAACCTTGAGTGGAGCAAAGTTTCCAGATTTATACTGATCTTCATTGGGCCATTGTTGGCTACAGCTCTAAATGATTCCATGCTTGGAGTGTGAACAGGTGGAAGTACTCACAGTTGATGATTTTTCCTCGTTTGGATCTACTTCTTTGTTCCTTGGCTCCTTTCTTCCCCATTGGATTGCCACACATCCTCCCTCAGCTCCAGGTTGTTGCCAGGAATGACAGACCACAAGCACTCCTCTCTCCGGGACAGGGCGTCAACATTACCTTGGAGTTTAAAGCAGAAGTCCTGTAGCTCCAGGAACAAATGGGACTCCAGCATTAGATTCCTTAGCAGTGGACATCCATTTTAACAGAGCGTGGTCAGTATCAAGGGTGAATTCTCTTACCAGCAGGTAATATTGCAACTTTTTCAGGCCCACTTAATGACCAAGCACTCTTTCTCCACGGTAGAATAATTAAGCTCGTTATTCAGTAACTTACAACTAATGGACAAGATATTCTTCTCCATGTCTCAGCTGTGAAAGGACGGCTCCCAAGCCCGTTTCGGAGGCATCAGTCTGGATGATGAAAGGTTGTTTGAACTCTGGGGTTACCAAGACTGGATTTCCACCCAGGGCTAGCTTTAGAGAGGAAAAGGCCATTTCTGCTTTGGTGGACCAGACAACATAGTGAGGGAGGTTTTTTTTGGTCAGGTCATGCAGGGAGGCTGCAAGGGCTGCAAAGTTTGGGATAAACTACCAATAATATCCAACTAGACCTAATAATGTCTTTACCTGTTCCCTGTTTCCGGCTAGTGCAGTTTAGAACCGCTCAGCTACAAGACCCTAAACTTGAACTGGCTTTGTGAACCATCAAGGTTGCTGACAACCAGTTACTAGAGGTTACTAGTTACTGCTTAACTAATTTTGCTGTAAAAATACCTTACTGTACCGGATCAGTATCGGATTGAAGATGAGGTTGTTGAACAGCTGTTGGTACCTACACCCTATATCTCCTGTGTTTGGACTTGGCTCACTCCCACCTCCTGGGTGCCCACCTGGGAACAGAAAAGACAATTGAATGAATTCTGAGGAGGTTTTACTGGCCAGGGGTGAAGCGAGGAGTTGAAGATTATTGCAGACAGCCAGAAGTGCAACCTGCCAGAAGATCAGCCCTAGATAATTAGTTAGCAAAAAAGCATGTTAAGAATCCTTTTGGGAATCGGATCATTAAGTGCCTTAAGATTTACAGCCCTAATAATGAGTGAGAGTAGGTGTGAGCCAGAGGAATGATGTGTAGTGTAAGTGACTGACAGATATAGAGTCAGTGAAAGGCTTCTGTATCATAGAGTCAGCACTAAACACTCAGATGGTCAGATCAGAGGAATGATGGGAAGTGTAGTGTTAGTGACTGACAGATATAGAGTCAGTGAAAGGCTTCTGTATCATAGAGACAGCACTAAACACTCACATGGTCAGATCAGAGGAATGATGGGAAGTGTAGTGTTAGTGACTGACAGATATAGAGTCAGTGAAAGGCTTCTGTATCATAGAGTCAGCACTAAACACTCAGATGGTCAGATCAGAGGAATGATGGGAAGTGTAGTGTTAGTGACTGTGACAGATATAGAGTCAGTGAAAGGCTTCTGTATCATAGAGTCAGCACTAAACACTCAGATGGTCAGATCAGAGGAATGATGGGAAGTGTAGTGTTAGTGACTGTGACAGATATAGAGTCAGTGAAAGGCTTCTGTATCATAGAGACAGCACTAAACACTCAGATGGTCAGACCAGAGGAATGATGGGAAGTGTAGTGTTAGTGACTGACAGATATAGAGTCAGTGAAAGGCTTCTGTATCATAGAGTCAGCACTAAACACTCAGATGGTCAGATCAGAGGAATGATGGGAAGTGTAGTGTTAGAGACTGTGACAGATATAGAGTCAGTGAAAGGCTTCTGTATCATAGAGACAGCACTAAACACTCAGATGGTCGGATCAGAGGAATGATGGGAAGTGTAGTGTTAGAGACTGACAGATATAGAGTCAGTGAAAGGCTTCTGTATCATAGAGACAGCACTAAACACTCAGATGGTCAGATCAGAGGAATGATGGGAAGTGTAGTGTTAGTGACTGACAGATATAGAGTCAGTGAAAGGCTTCTGTATCATAGAGTCAGCACTAAACACTCAGATGGTCAGATCAGAGGAATGATGGGAAGTGTAGTGTTAGTGACTGACAGATATAGAGTCAGTGAAAGGCTTCTGTATCATAGAGTCAGCACTAAACACTCAGATGGTCAGATCTGAGGAAGTTAATAAACCACAGGAGGAGCTGATGATGATAAAGGAAGAGATGTGACTATATAAAGAACAGAAAGACTGCCAGAAACAGAAAATGTCTGATAAGTGTGATCTGTGTCTGCTGGGACTGATCGTTCTCTCTTCTCTTCCCTCAGGTAAACACATCTGTTTATCTATAAGATATCAGAAAAGATCTGTATGATGTGAACATATTCAAAAACTGAGTGTGGCAAGTGTTTGGGAAAGAGTTTAAACTGTTGCTGAAAGTCATGTCATGGCGTTTGGTTCATTGTGTTTTATTCCTGAATGCACTGATATTTGTCATAATGTGTGTCATAGTGTCATTCAGATCTCATGCAAAGCTCTTCATTTATTATCCATCATTCATTTACTCACAGAGAGACTTTCAGCTGTTTATACCTGATCAGAAAATAATACATTCATTACATTCTCTCTCTCTCTGTGTGTGTGTGTGTGTGTGTGTGTGTGTGTGTGTGTGTGTGTGTGTGTGTGTGTGTGTGTGTGTGTGTGTGTGTGTGTGTGAACTCTATTCAATAAACTCAAACTGAAAGTAAAGCGCAGACAGCTGCTCACGGACGGGTCATTTCTTTATTTTGTTTGCATTAAGTGAGGAACAAAGACTGCATTATTTCAATCCTCTGCTTTTATGCTGGTATGTTTTATCTTTATTTATTAATATATATCATAATGATCACTCAGATGTTCTGTGTTTCAGGATCCAGTGGAGTGGATAATGATCATGTGTTCATCAGTTCTGGTGGAAATGTCCGTCTGTCCTGTAATAATGCTCTTTCTGACTGCACATCAACTACATGGACCTACGATAACATAGTGACCTACTCTTACAGAGCCAGACGTTCAGCAGCCGTTGAACTGATTAATGGAGGGATAAAGAATAAAGACACAGAGAGACATGAGAGACTGAGTCTGGGGTCTGACTGCTCTCTGAACATCAACAACGTCACAATAGAAGATCATGGAGCTTACACCTGCACACAATTTGTGAATGGACAGAGACAAGGACTTGATGCTGATGTTCTTCTGCATGTTCTTCATGGTGAGTTTATGATTATATGGCCAATTTAAAAAGGGAGGATTCTTTGTTTCAACTCACACACATGATTTGTTTCAGTGTCTCTATCATCATCATCATCATCATCATCATCATCATCATCATCATCATCATCATCATCATCATCCTCTCAGACTGAGATCAGTCCAGGCCGCTCTGTGACTCTCTCCTGTCAGTTGTATTCATATCCTGGATTCTTCTGTGATGATTGGGTCCGTTCTGAGGATATTGAGCTGCTGTGGGTGAATCAGGCTGGTGTTGATCTTCAGACAGACTCCAGATATCAGATATCAGCTCCAGATTGCTGTAAGATCACTCTGACTACAACACTCCTGAATGAAGATCACAACAGAGAGTGGAGATGTGAAGTTACTCAGAGAAATCAACTCAAGACCTCAGTCACATACACTGTCAAGTATTCAGGTGAGAAACAACTATTACTACTGTAAAATATGATGTTAATGTCCTACAGAAGATGCGTCTGAACATTCATCTTCTGCAGTCGATTCATCAACACTGATTCCAGTCAGCAGCTCAGACTCTCAGAAGAAATCAAGCCCAACTCCATCAGCAGCTCCTACACAAGGTACATGATCACATGATCACCGTCACACACACCTTCTCTCACTTCAGCGGTTTGATCCCATCACAATAACATCAGCCCATAATTCCCTCAATTCAGTATGAATCCTCATTTTCCTCAAACGCTGTGTGTTTCAGATGCCGTCAGTACACAGATATTCCACATTTCAGTGTTTATCAAACTTAGACATGAGTGTGTGCTAGAACTGAACTTAACATGAATATCTGTGAATGAATAAAGCATCAAACAGATTTATTTCTGATTTCCTCCTGACACCTTGAGATTGAAATAAAATGATAATAGGCGACAGACTCGTGGAACAGAGGAAGTTCACACAGAGTCCAGCTCATATTCATCATTTCTGTGAAGATTAGCTATAATGTGATGAGAGCAGAGATCAGAGCCTCTCATACCCCTTTTCCACCAAGGCAGTACTGGTGCGGATCCAGAGCCTAGTTTCAAATCAGTTCTTTAGCGCTTCTGAACACAATATAGGCCACTCTGAAACACTACACACACACACACACACACACACACACACACACACACACACACACACACACACACACACACACACACACACAGGTGAGTGAGTCAAGGCCTCTCATACCCCTTTTCCACCAAGGCAGTACAGGTGCGGAGCCGGAGCCTAGTTTCAAATCGGTTCTGTGTCTTTCCACACCCAAAGCACCAGCTCTGAGCCAGGGAAAGCGGTTCTTAAATAGCACCAAAACATTGCTGGGCTAGAAGAACCGATTACGTCAGGGGCTGGAGGCGGGGTTACAGCAACCAACAAGACCAACACAAGCATGAGATCCGCCATTTTTTAAATAGCAGCTAATCAAGCTAACAGCTGCTCGAAGGCGTTGGACTCGCAGCGTTTTGATGCTGATGTAGGATCATAAAGCCATGAGCTATTGAGGGAAGGATTGTTTGAGATGCATCGGCACGCGCTGTGCAGACCGATCGCCGTATGACATCAAAATACAGCGAGAGTAAACGGCTCCTTATGCTTTTGAATCGCTCATGCGGTATTTTGATATCATACAAGGACCGGTTCGCACATCAGCGCTGATGCTTCTGGAATAAGCCTGGAGTATGTGTATTTCCTGTTGCCTCACTAGCATTGCTAAAACGCTAGCGGGAAAGATGAGCCGTATACAGTGCCGTAAGACCTATAGCTCTGTGGTGGCTCTCTAGCCTGTGGAAAGCCAAACCGGTTCTTAAAGGCTCTCAAGAACTGACACTAGCCCTGGCTCTGAACTAGCACCGGCTCATTCTGGTGGAAAAGGGGTAACAGAGTCCAGTACCTATTCCTCATTTCTGTGAAGATCAACTATAATGTGATGATGATGATGATGATGATGATGATGACGACGTGCTGCATTATGTTTGAGCTGAACTAACACACATGATCCACAGATCCAGGAGAAACTGAAGTCAGTGTGACTGCTGCATTATTAATCAGAGGTACGACACGTTGATTTATTCTGACAGCTTTATATCACTGAAACTATCAGTCAGTCTGTGAATGTTCATCGTTGAATCCCCTTGACTTCAGTTTCTCCTCTTCCTCTCATGTTTCCTGCAGTGATTGTGAGTATTGTTGAGATGGCAGTGTTTGCTGCTCCTACTGTGATTCTTCTTCAGATCATCTGTGCAAGAAGAGCTGGTGAGTTTGAGCCGCACACAATCTGATCATTCACACTCATCTGATCTGGATCAATCTGCAGTCATGATAAAAACACACACCAGAGGTCAGAGGTCAGTCAATGGCTTTATTTTACAGGGAGGAAGGACTCGCAGCGGCCAGAGGAAATAGAGATGCCTACAATATTACAAGAAAATACTGCTGAGCTGGAGCGAGATTAACAGGCCAGATTTATTTTCATTTTATGGGTTTTATGGATATTTGCCTACAGTGTTGAATGTCATTTTCTTGTGCTTCATATGTAAACTGCTTTAAATATGATATTAAATACAGTAACGGACAGACTCAGACTGTGTGTAAAAGCTGATTTAGTGATTTTCATATCATGTCTGCTCATTCCTGTTTTTAGCCTTTTTTATTTTGCATGATTACTACTAGTTGTCTTGCATAACCATGTAAGAAGTGTTTTATCTTGACTAAATACCATGTAAGGAGTGTTCCCTTTCGATACGGTTCACTGTCATTGTGTGAGAGTTTTCTCTCTCTCGCTATGGGGAAACGGCGTTTTCTCTGAATACTGAAGCCTGATTGGTTCACATTAGTGAATTTACTGGCCCACCCCCACAAGCTCACAGCTGACTCAGCCAAAGCACAGAAGAGCATTTCTTCTAAAAGAACAGCGACATCGGATGCAACATTTCTGACCGTGATTGTAGCTGTGCTGTCACTTGCCAGCCATGAACACGATCTCTGATCCAGGCGCCATATCACCTTCTACCAGGCGCCTCTATAGACAAAAGTGGGCCAGTGCACAGCCTGGCTTATAAACCCCATATCCTGTGAGATCGAGTCCATTTTCTCTTTTCTTCAGGAGCTGTTGGATGGGTAAAGTATACATGGTAGCTATTGCAGTGTAGCACACACCTCTAGCTGGCCAGTCATTTGGGAAACACGACCTGGAGGTCAGATTTCTCAAAGGGGCCAGAAGGCTAAACACGCCTCGTCCCAACTCAGTCCCTTCCTAGGACCTGTCCATTGCCTTGAGAGCACTCAGATGCCCTCGGTTTGAGCCACTCAGACAGCCGACCTTTGGCCTCTGTCACTAAAGTCCACTCTCCTGCTGGCTCTGACATCGGTCAAGTGAGTCTGTGACTTTCAGGCTGTCTCAGTGGACTCTTCCTGCCTGCTGAGGGTGAACAGACACCATCTCTTACACAGCAGAGATTGGCCCATATTGGTTAGTGGACACAATAGCGCTATCCTACAAGTCTCTGGACTTTCAGTGCCCCATTAAAGTGAGGGCTCACTCCACCAGAGGAATGGCCTCCTCTTGCGTCTAGTCTAGAGGAATATCCATGGCTGATATCTGTGCAGTGACCGGCTAGTCTTCGCTGTCCATCTTTATCAGGTTCTACAACATCGATATCTAGGTTTTTCTGTTTTCCTTTGGATATTCTGAGTCCTTGACTCTAGAAGCCTGCCCTCGTCACTGAGTGCTCCTGGGCTCCGGCTGCACAGCGTTTTGCAGTCGCTCCCCACAGCGAGAGAGAGAAAGTCTCTCATGTAATACGAGTGAACCGTATCAAAGAGGAATGCTCCAGTTACTGACATAACCTTCGTCCTTAAGATAACAGGAACAAGCATATATATCTCACACAATGCTCGTTCAGCCTGAGGTTACGTCAGTAACCGGAGTGTTTTATCTTAACTAATACCATGTAAGTTGTGTTTTCTCTGATTATCAAGAAGCCCTCACCCATCCACTGAGGACGCTGGGCGGCCTATAAATATGAGACTGTGACTTCCCTTTCTTCTCTCATCTTGTACTGCAGATTATGTCTGTATGTCAGAGGGACATTATAGCAAGAATAAAGCCTTTTAAAGACACCTAGTTTGTTTTTCTGAATCAGCCTTATCATGACTCTAACACACTTCACCTTCACTCACAGCTGGGTTACAAGAGCACAGTTATTGGGTTTAGGCTTGTAAGTGCAATTATTTTCAAATTATTTTTAAATGCGTACAGACCTGAGGAAGTTAACAACTACTGGAGGAGCTGATGATGTTAAAGAAAGAGCTGTAAGTATATGAAGAAGAGAGAGACTGACAGAAACAGAAAAAGTATATACAGGATATTCTTAAGCCCATGAGAGCATTACTGTTAGTGTCACTTCTTTCTTTTAGCAATTTCCTGCATGCCAGTAAAATATAGAACTAAATTGTTAAATTACTCAGCTCTTTTTAAAGGGTTCGGCTCTCATAATGAAGCACACAAAGCAACTTCTCCAAGATGATGGTCTCCCTGATCTCCTCCTTAGTCTGAAGATCAGGTCTCACCCAACAATGACAGAGGGTCCTCAGATGGTTGAATGTCTCTTTTGGGCTCTCACCAGCATGGATTGTGGACACCTGGAATCGCTGTCGGCAGGTCTCTGGCAAGATGTTACATTTCTCCAAGGGTGCATCTCTCAGGTCAGCCTACACTCCGGCTTGCTCCTCATCCATTGCCAAGTACACCTCCTAAGCCTTTCCAGTCAGTAATGGAACCAGACGATGGCTCCATTCTTCCTCTGGCCATCCCCAAGTCTTGGCTAGGCGTTCAAAGCGAAACTCTCAATGTCCTCCCCCTGTTGGAAGGCAGGTATCCTTGGCGGTTCACTCATTAGCCTTGGCTGGATGGCGGCTTGACTTTCTGGTGTGTCTGGCCGCTGTGCAGTTCTAGATGTAGCTGGTGTCAGAAGATCCATCCGCAAGCTCCTGGTCTGACTAGGGGTTTCCGCAGGTCTAAACGTCTGCAGGATCACATCTCGTAGCCTCCGTAGTTCTAGCCGATTCCGCTCCTCCGGTTTTTGCTGTGCATCGAGGATCTGCATCCCAGCAGTCCCTCACTGGATGGTGACCCTGTTGGGTCTGCTTTAATCTGCGGTGCGTGGACCTCAGATGAAACTCCAGGGACCGCCGCCTCTGCCCCCTCTTCATCCTCCGTCGACTCTAAGGAGCGTACACCTGGAAGCATAATCCACCTCGGGTTCTTTTGTCTTTCGGTGCCTTCTTGCGGGTAGCCATCCCACCACTGCCACCAAATGTCACAAAGCGTCACCTAGGGATCTGCTTTGGATAGCGTGAGGGTTCGCTTGTGAAGGTAAAAGAATGATGGCTCTACTCACAACAGCACTAGCGTGCAATGTGTAGTTTATTGGTAACACTGAAGATCGATACGAAAGTCCATGAAAACAACAGAGAGGCTGGAAGGTCCCAGGCTGTGGGTCGGCAGTAGGGACAGACAGAGCAGCAGTGCTGGAAAGGAGAGAGTGGATGGTCTCAACTTTTTTCCTAAAGAAGGTGATGAAGCTGTTGCATTTCTCTTCTGATGTGTCATTGTGTGAAGTAGTTTGTGGCTTGATGAGATGATTTATTGTGGAGAAAAGCTGCTTGGAGTTTCCCTGATTTTCACTACTGATGTTTGAGTAGAACTGTGTCCGTGCTTTTTTTAGTGACATTGAGTAGGCCTTCTGATGTTCTTGATAGGCTATTTTGTGAACAGTAAGTCCAGTTTTTGAAACACGTCGCTCAAGTACACGCCCTGCTCTTTTCATTTTCCGTAGTTCTGGAGTGAACCAGGGGGATGTATGAGAGAAAGTGACTATTCGTGTTTTTTCATGTGCATGGAGGTCCAAAATACTGCTCAAAGTGCTATTATAAAAGTCTACAGATTAATTTAAAGATGTGAAATTTGCTGAAGGGATTTTCATGAGGTCCAAAGCCAAAGTGTCTGTGTTGATATGTTTTATGTTTCTGAAATGGATTTGACGTTTTGGTTTGATGTAAGAAGAAAAGTTCACCTCCATTGAGATGACTTTGTGATCGGACACTCCAAGATCATATACCAGTAGATTTTCAATGGGGACAGAGTCAGTAATGACCAGGTCAAGTGTATGTCCTTTGTTGTGTGTTGGCACATCAACATGCTGTTTGAGATTTAGACTATCCAATAGCTGTAAAAAATCAGCTGCTGGGTGACAGGAGGGAGTGTCAACATGAATGTTCAGTATTTTGGACCTCCATGCACATGAAAAAACACGAATAGTCACTTTCTCTATATAAAAATGTTAGCAGATGTGGTACAGAATGAAGTGAGGAATTCATTTATCTCTGACATAAAAGCTGGATTTTGCTTAGGAAGCCGGTAAATAAGAAGAATAG
Organism: Pseudorasbora parva; assembly: GCF_024679245.1. Classification (NCBI taxonomy): domain Eukaryota; kingdom Metazoa; phylum Chordata; class Actinopteri; order Cypriniformes; family Gobionidae; genus Pseudorasbora; species Pseudorasbora parva. The sequence continues at coordinate 951,649 of NC_090173.1, read as the reverse complement.
TCACAGTGAGAGATGGTTTGCATCTGAAGGCAAGGCATTCAAAAGTGGACTGTCAGGCAGAGACAACGAGGTGAGTTTTAAGTCACTTAGATGTAGTACTGCTAGGCCACCACCACGACTCGAGCGGCGTGCTTTCTCCAAGTATTGACATGCTTGAGGACATGCTTCATTTAATGTAAAATATTCCTCTGGCTGATGTCAGGTCTATGTAAGACACATGATATTAATATTCTTGTCCAATATGTGGCTGTGTATAAGACAAGATTTATTTGTGAGAGACTGTGTGTTAAACAGTTTTGTTTTGATATTTGATGGAGCAGTGTACTGTAGAGAACGAAGTACACTGTAGTCCACTCCACGTTTTCTGTTCCACTCCGTAGTGACGGGTCTTATGCAAGTAGACTTCCCAATGCTATTTGTTCCAGGTAGAGAGGCGTTCTGATGACGTAGATGCCATGCGACAATGCGCTCGCTTGACCAAAGTGATGGAATAGAGTCACCGGATTGAGAGAAAACAAACTTTCTACGGCAACTTCTATGGATGTAGCGGGGTCGGCTTTTAAGTTGAAGCTGTTTAATGGCTGGAATATATATTGGACTGATGTTATTCCTTAACTTAAACAGTTGCGTGATGGAGAACTTTAGCGTCATGTCGCCCTAAAGAGAAGATCCGAACATTATCTAGCCGGCCGGCAAGTGGCTACTCGCTAAGCCGGGGAGATGTTACTTTATCCAGCGAGGGCTAACTTGGCAGTGAAGTGTTGTCCGTTTAGACACTGTTTATGCTGGTGTCGATGAGTGATATCAAGACCACATGGCCAGAAAGCAGTAATAAAAACTCTAATGCAACAGCTCAGGTACAGGCAGCACAAAAAAGATTGCCAGCAACAACAGGTAATCCGAAAAATAGCAGAAAGTGACTTTGTAGAAAGTAGGTTCTAGAGTGCAAAAAATGATACACAAAATGTTTTCTTAAGGGAGAAGCGGCAACAGACAGCGCCAGCGTCCTCCACACTCCTGTCAGGTTAAGTAATACTCAAGAACATCACAGGTTGGCACATTCCCAGATGGATCTGATGCGTCTTCATCCATTATTTCATCCGTGGTTTCGCCTCTTATCTAAATCTGACCATGGAGTTGACTTTGGCAGAAAGCTGAAGGTGGTTGCTGATAGGCCCTCCCAATCAGTGGCGCCTGCACAATCCAATCACGTTTGAGAGGGAAACCACAAATTGAGTTAGTAAAGAGTACAATATTTGCCTCTCAAATGTACTTGAGTAAAGTCATGAGTACTCCCCAAAAACGATACTCGAGTAAAGTACAGATCCCACAAAATTGTACTTAAGTACTGTCTTCAAGTAAATGTACTTAGTTACTGTCTGGCTCTGCTTATTTAAAGTATCATAGTGAGCACAAACAAACCCCCTTCACCCAAATCAACCGTTCTGACCCCCAACCATACTATATACAAAGAATAGGTAATTCAAAGCAGTCAATCAAGTATTACAAAGAAATCTGGGTTTCCTGCATTGTTTGGTTGTTGCTACAAATTGCTACAAATGACCTAATCACGTCTCTCATTTACTGTTATGTTTTTACTGCTTACAGGCACCAACTACCAAAGACCTGTAACACCGTCATAATTAATTTAAATCAAAAATATATCCTGCCTGACACCTTTGTAAATGACTAAAACTAATATATAAGTTGAACAAATATTTAAAATTGTAAAATGTTTTAAAATTAAGGGATGTTAATCAACTTGGGTATTTTGCTGATGAAGGACAAAAACTGCTTCCTAAAAGTAGAACAAATTATTAAGACAAACATGAAAACACATTGTTTCATGGATAAAAACTGCAATGCAGACGTCTAAAAGACATAATACTGACACAGACAAAATAAAATGGCCTGAATCGACTAACCTCTCACTTACAATAACTACTAAAATCACTTACTTTTTAATTTAGATGTGGCTTCTTTTTTGACCTATGGATTTTAGCCGGCAGCGGCGAATGTCACGGTGGATTGTGTTCACCGACAATGTTTTCTAGAGGAAGTATTCCTGAGCCGATATTGTGATTTCCATTACAGTAGCATTCCTGTATGTGATCCGGTGCTGTCTAACGGCCTGAAGGTGGTGCCTGCCGAAACTGCTTTAATTAAAAGGGGCGGGAACAAACCACACAGTCACAAATCTGAATGAACCTAATTCCCCACAGTTTAAAAGTGAAGTTAATCCATCTTCACCTCGTGGATTTTGTGAGAGGAGATACATTTTGTGAAAGCAGTGACTTTGTGATATACGTGAGATTTATAGTGTGCTTTGGTTATTTATATTTAGGGTAGATTTAAATTAGATATATTGAGTGATAGGTTTAGACAGTGACAGTAAGTTAGATAGTGACAGATAGCACAGGAAAAATAGAGATATAGAATTCATTGTTGATATACAGATAGATATGGAGGCTCCACATAAGAGATGCCATACATCTGTGGTGTGGGAGCATTTCCATCTGCAAACACCAAATAAAGTGAGGAAAGATTTGTGATGCCAGCAACAAGTGTCCCTTTTGAGAGGATTGTTTTCAAAGGTTGGAGAAATGATATGTAAAAAAAGAAGTCCTTTAACAGGAGAGCAATTAATATTTTGAATAAAAATGTTATGTAACAACTGTGACACATTGTGGCTGTATTTATTTTATAAATCTTCATTTTTCATGACAAAAAAAAAAAAAAAACTAAAGTTATTCACAATGAGGAGACTACAGATTTCAAATCCAAGTAGCTGTCCAACAGATTACAACATTTTTTTTTTCCACAGATCACTGTCAAGGTTATTTCAGATCAATACACGCCAGTGTCCACTAGATGGCGTCATGGAGACAGGTGTCGGGTGTTGTTTCAAAGCTTCGGCACATTTGCTTCAACTGTCTCAGTGCTTCACGAAGCCTCGGTCTGCCCATCACTAGCAGATTCTCTGAATCTTTGGATAATATTCTGCACTGTAGATGATGATAACTTAAAACTCTTTGCAATTGTTCTCTGAAAAACTCCTTTCTGATATTGCTCCACTATTTCTCAATACAGCATTGGGGGAAATGAAAGCTTTAGCGTAAGTTCTGCCAGGAAGATTCAATGTTATGCCACGTGTCACTTTCAGACCAAACCAGTCACGTCATAATCCACAAAGTATAAAAGGTGGTCACTTACACATGTCTGAGTTTGCAGATGCTGACGCCGACAGTTACCTTGCTCATGCTCAGTCAAAGCAACCATGTTAAAGAATATGCATAATGTATGCGATTGTTCAGATTCTGAAGAAGAACTCGTTCCACCGTCACCCTAGCTAGTCAAGCTCATCCAGCTCGTTCAAAGTCTCTCAAAAATGGTCAAAGGCTTAGAAACGAAGATGGCTAACTTCGAACACTCGTTCGCGAATTCCAACTTCAGCATTAACAGTCTCTCGGTCCCTTCAGTAGTCCCACCGGGTCGTCCTACTCCTTCTGGATCATGCTAGTTCGCCATTTTGGTGACCAAAAAATCTTGGCTTTTGCCATTTGTAGTTCTCACGGTTACAGTGCAGCTCTGCCCTGTATCTATCATCTTAATTTTGCTACGAGCATTATACCTCAAGGCAGGGCATTTATTTCTCGTTGTTAACACTAGCTCACTCCGTACCAAATCTAAGTGACAAAATTCAGCTTGATGAAGAATGTTTGTCTGATATCAGATTCTGGACTTGCTTGTTAAATGAATGCAATGGTATCTCTTTTTTCCGTAATGACGTTTTTGAATCATCCGAACAACTAAATTTATATACCGACACTTCCCCCTCTATCGGCTTTGAGAGATTCTGAAGATTTAATCCGCGCTTCATGAACTGTACCTGTTGACATTAGCTAGCATCATCTGGGGCCCGGCGAGGTCTAGGAAACGCATAATGATGTTTTGTGATTATGAAGCCACAGTCGCAATCATTACCAAAGGCAGATCTCATTCCCAGACAGTCATACCTCTCCTGAGAAAGTTGATCTGGCAATCAGTCATTTTGAACTTCATCATCAAAGCTGCATATATTCCAGGGCATTGCAATATCATTGCTTATTGCGCTTCCTCGCTTTTTTTTCAGACTTTCAGCAGCTTTGCCCCTCAGCCAACCAGGATCCAACACCCTGCCCTCCACTATCAAGGCAAGGCAAGGCAAGTTTATTTATATAGCACATTTCATACACAATTCAAAGTGCTTTACATAGAAAGGAATTCAAATATGGATAAAAAATGCAGTTAAAAAAATACAATGTAAAAGAGAATTAAAAATAATAAAATGATGATAACCAAAGAAAAGAACAGGTAAACTAAAACAGTTATAAAAAGAATTTTAAAAATGATGCATAGATAAGGTGTAGTCAGTCGGACATACAGTGCTCAGAGCTCATTCAGTAAATGCACAGCTGAACAGATGTGTTTTGAGTCTGGATCTGAATGTGGCTACTGTTGGAGCACATCTGATCTGTTCAGGAAGCTGGTTCAGCTGCGGCTGGCATAATAGCTAAAGGCAGACTCTCCTTGCTTTGAGTGAACTCTTGGTATTTCTAACTGACTTGATCCTGCTGATCTGAGTGATCTGTTGGGTTTGTATTTAATCAGCATATCTGCGATATATTGAGATCCTAGGTCATTGAGTGATTTATAAACAAGTAATAGTACTTTAAAATCGATCCTAGATGTAACTGGAAGCCAGTGTAAAGACCTGAGGACTGGTGTGATATGGTCATATTTTCTGGTTCTGCTCAGAATCCTGGCAGCAGCGTTCTGTATGAGCTGCAGCTGTCTAATGGTCTTTTTGGGAAGGCCGGTGAGAAGTCCATTACAATAGTCCACCCTACTGGTGATGAAAGCATGAACCAGTTTCTCTAAGTCTTGCCTGGAGACAAAACATCTAATCCTTGCAATATTTTTCAGATGATAGTATGCTGATTTAGTTATTGCTTTGACATGACTACTGAAACTCAAGTCTGACTTGATTTTTTGTTATCAGGCCTTTAGCCTCAAGATATGCATTCACCTTGAGAATTTCATCTTTGTTTCCAAATGTAGTGATTTCAGTTTTGTCTTTGTTTAACTGAAGATAGTTTTGGCACATCCAGTTGTTAACTTCATCAATGCATTTGCACAGCGAGTCAATGGGGCTGTAGTCATTAGGTGAAAGTGCTAGGTAGAGCTGGGTGTCGTCAGCATAGCTGTGGTAAGCAGTATTGTTATTTTTCATTATTTGGCTGAGTGGCAGCATATACAGGTTAAACAGGAGTGGTGCTAGAATTGACCCTTGTGGGACTCCGCATGTCATGGACGTCCACTCAGACTTATGGTCACCTATACTCACATAATAATCTCTCCCTTCTAAGTATGATCTGAACCATTTGAGGACCATCCCAGAAAGCCCGACCCAGTTTTCCAGCCTGTCTAGAAGTATGTTGTGGTCAACAGTGTCGAATGCAGCACTGAGGTCGAGTAGAACCAGAATTGATGTTTTGCCTGTATCAGTATTTAAGCGGATATCATTTATAATCTTAATGAGCGCTGTCTCTGTGCTGTGATGCGGACGGAAACCAGATTGAAAATTGTCAAAGAATCCGTTTGAGTGTAAGAATTTGTTTAGTTGATTGAAAACAACTTTTTCAATGATTTTGCCTATGAAGGGGAGATTTGAGATTGGTCTGTAGTTGCTCAGTATGGAGTTATCCAGATTGCTCTTTTTCAGGAGAGGCTTAACTATTGCAGTTTTAAGGGCGGTTGGAAAAGTCCCATAGAGAAGTGAGGAGTTCACTTCTAGGAGATCTGCTTCCAAACAGTTAAACACACTTTTGAAAAAAGAAGTGGGGAGTGCGTCAAGGAGCTCAGGTTGATGTTTTAAGATGCTGTACAGTGTCTTCTAAAATTTTACCGTCAATTGTTTCGAAATCAGACAGTAATTTTCTGAGGTTTTGGTCTAATCTGACTGACCCCAGAGCAACTAGAGGATGTGCTGATCGCCTTTCTGATATTTTTGATTTTCACTGAGAAGAAGGAAGCAAACTCGCTGCATTTGCTGTCTGAGAGCATTTCTCTGGGAATGTGACTCGGGGGGTTTGTTAGTCTGTCTACAGTAGCAAAAAGAGTGCGTGTGTTGTTTATGTGTTTGTTTATAATATTTGAGAAGAAGGTCTGTCTAGCTTTGCCTAGTTCAACATTGAAAGCATGAAGGGTGTCTTTATAGATGTTATAATGGACTACAGGTTTTGTCTTCCGCCACATGCGTTCAGATTTTCTGCATTGTCTTTTCATTATTTGAACTGCTGTTGAGTTTCTCCATGGTGCTTTTTGTTTGCCACTTTTTTTCCTGATTTTCAGAGGAGCAATATCATCAATTACACTCTTAACTTTTGAGTTAAAAATCAGCACAGTCTGCAGATATGCTTGGTTTTAGAGATAAAGCCTTCATAAACAGCACATTAGTGTTCTCATTTAAGCATCTCTTTTTGACAGAGACAGATCTAGCTTCAATGGCAGGAGAGATTGATATGTCAAAGAAAATACAGAAATGATCAGACAGTGCCACATCCTTAATAACAATCGATGAAATGTTAAGACCCTTACTGATAAGTAAATCTAGAGTGTGTCCATGATTGTGTGTGGGTCCATTTACATGCTGTGTCAAATCAAAAGTGTTAAGAACAGTCATGAGCTCTTTTGTTGTACTGGATTCAATATTGTCTATGTGATTGTTAAAATCCCCAGCAATAGCAAAACAGTCGAACTCTGAGGAAATTATTGATAACAGTTCTGTAAAGTCCTCAGTAAAGCCTGCAGAGTACTTTGGAGGCCTGTAAACAATGATAAGCAGGATGCGTGGAGAACCTTTTAACACCATACCCAGATATTCTAGAGACAAATAGTCACCAAATGATACTTGCTTACATTGAAAGACATCTTTAAAAAGAGCAGCACCACCCCCACCTCTCCTAACTGCTCTGCAAACACTCATAAAAGTAAAGTTAGGAGGGGCTGCTTCATTGAGGACTGTTGCACTACAGTTTTCTTCTAGCCACGTTTCATTTAGAAGCAGAAAATCTAGGTTGTTTGTGGTTATTAAGTCGCTGACTAGAAATGATTTGTTCTTAAGTGAACAGATGTTTAAAAGTGCTAACTTAACAGTATTATTTTTTTCGCCCACATTAGTCTTAGTTTGACAAGTGACAGGCAGCAGATTATATTCGTTTGTTAAACGGCCTGACAAGGCCTTAGACTTTCTTTCACGTAAAAGGACAGAGATAGAGAAAGAGGCAGGCACACTGGGTTCCCACTTGTTTTGTAAACATTTGATAAAGTTACTGTTATCATAGCGGGGACCCAAAACACATCACTGAGAGTGATGTGTCTATCAGAAACAATGCTAAATTAGACGATCTGCTCAAATCATCTAGACATTACATATCTAGAGAATTAGCTCCATCCACTCTAAAAGCTTATACTTCTGCCTGGTCTGCATTATTAATGTTCTGCTTTTTCTTTCAGATTCCTCTTTTTCCCATCCTGATTAGGACAGTCTGCTCTTTTCTTGTCTACAACCATGAAAATCGCAATTTAAAAAATGTCTTCCATTTGTAGATTGCTTGCAGGTATTAGATTCCATGCAAAGTATTTTAATCCTACATATCCAAGCATGTTCACCATTCCGTCTATTAGGTTATTACTCAAAGGCCTGGCTAAATCTTCCGGTACAATTCAAGGGAAACGTCTGCCAGTCACATTGCCTTTATTGCACAGACTAATTTGGGCCGTTCATAATGGCTGCTTTCCCCTATATATCAATTGTAGTAAAGTTCGATATAAGGAGGAAGGAAGAGGACACGGGGTCGGCTGGACGGTTGATGCTTGTCTCTTTATTTTCTCAATAACTTGTCAACACACACAGTAATGTGTGAAATCTCATAAACACGATCTCTCGATCACTTCCGGGTCGGCACTTCCGGCTTCCGGTTACTCAGTCTCTGAAAGGGGGGTTTCGTATCAACCGTCCGGGTTCTCTCTCTCCTCGATCTCCGGTTCCACTGCTGTTTTATCCCCTCTCCGCGCTCATTACTAGAACAAGAGACAGGTGTTATTAATCTGCTTCCAACCCACTCACGTACCGCTTGTCCCGCGGCTCTCTCTCCCGCTGCAGACCTCGCTGAACCACGCCCCCCTTGCCACATACCCCCACCGCCCGACTCAGGCCGGGGAGCCGTCCGGCCTGCAGCCCCCCCCCCCCCATTTCTGGAGAGGAAGTCGGCCACAGCCATCTGAGCACCCGGCCTGTGGACCACCTGGAACTTAAAAGGCTGAAGAGCTAGATACCAACGGGTGATCCGCGCGTTGGTATCCTTCATGCGGTGGAGCCACTGGAGAGGAGCGTGGTCCGAACAGAGGGTGAACTCCCGCCCCAGAAGGTAATAGCGGAGGGTGAGAACGGCCCACCTGATGGCAAGGCACTCTTTTTCGATGGTGCTGTACTTAGCCTCTCTCTTCGAGAGCTTACGGCTAATGTACAGCACCGGCCGCTCTCCCCCCTCCACCTCCTGGGCCAGGACTGCGCCCAGCCCCCTGTCCGACGCGTCAGTCTGCAACAGAAAAGGGAGAGAAAAGTCAGGGGAGTGTAAAAGCGGCCCGCCACATAGAGCAGCCTTAACTCGGGTGAAGGCCTGCTGGCACGGCTCCATCCATTGGACCGTATCTGGTAGCCCCTTTTTAGTAAGGTCAGTCAGCGGGCTGGTGAGGTCCGAATAATTTGGTATAAACCGTCTATAATATCCCGCCAGCCCCAAGAACTGCCTTACCTCCTTTTTGGTCTTGGGCCTCGGGCAGGTCGCAATTGCGGCGGTCTTATCAATTTGGGGACGCACCTGCCCATGACCCAAGTGGAAGCCCAGATACCTTACCTCCACCCGCCCAATTGCACACTTCTTCGGGTTGGCCGTGAGCCCCGCTCCCCTCAACGACCTCAAGACCGCCCGGACATGCTGCATATGCCGCTGCCAATCGTGACTGTAAATCACGATGTCGTCCAGGTAGGCAGCAGCATATGCGGCATGGGGACGCAAAATCCTGTCCATGAGGCGCTGAAAGGTAGTGGGTGCCCCGAACAAGCCGAAGGGAAGCGTGACGAATTGGTGCAATCCGAACGGCGTGGTGAAGGCTGTTTTTTCTTTGGACAATGGAGACAAGGGGATCTGCCAATAGCCCTTCGTTAAGTCCAATGTCGAATAAAATCGAGCCGTGCCCAGCCGATCAAGCAACTCGTCAACCCGCGGCATTGGATACGCGTCGAATTTCGACACTGCGTTCACCTTGCGGTAGTCCACACAGAACCTGACCGAGCCGTCGGTTTTAGGGACCAAAACGATCGGGCTCGCCCAGTCACTGTTGGACTCCTCTATTACTCCCATATCGAGCATTGCCCCTAATTCTTCCTGAACTACTTTTTTTTTGTGTTCAGGTAAACGATACGGCCGGCTGCGAACTACCACGCCCGGCTCGGTCTCGATATGGTGCTGAATTAAGTCGGTACGTCCCGGTAGGGGCGAGAACACGTCGGCGAATTCCGCCTGTAGTTTTGAGAGATCAGTGAGTTGGGACGGTGAGAGGTGATCTCCCCCAGGGGCCAGTGCGACCGATTGTGCTTTGATGCTCGCCTCTGGCCCGAGATCATCCTCTCCCCCGATCACCGTCGCCAACAACACTGGTTCCACCTCATTCCATTTCTTCAGGAGATTGAGGTGATATATTTGCCGTGCCCCGTTCCTATCGGACCGTATCACTTCATAATCGAGGTCTCCAACCTGTCGTGCGACCTCAAACGGCCCCTGCCACTTCGACATTAATTTAGAGCTCGATGTAGGGAGTAATACGAGCACTTTCTCTCCCGGTGTGAATTTGCGTAGTCTCGTACCCCTGTTATACGACCGGCTTTGGCGGTCCTGGGCTTGCAACAAATTCTCCCTAGATAGCCGCCCCAAGGTGTGGAGTTTTGTTCATATTGAATTTCGTTTTTGGCCAAAGAAGGCCCCTCCTCCCAAGTTTCTCGTAGGACGTCCAGCACCCCCCGGGGCTGTCGTCCGTAGAGAAGCTCGAAGGGGGAAAACCCCGTGGAGGCTTGCGGGACCTCCCGCACAGCGAATAAGAGGGGTTCTAACCACCGATCCCAATTTTTGGCGTCTTCCTGTACGAATTTACGGATCATGGATTTAAGAGTGCGATTAAATCGTTCGACCAAGCCGTCTGTTTGTGGGTGATAGACGCTTGTCCGAATCGATTTGATGCCCAATAACCCGTATAATTCGCTTAACGTGCGTGACATAAACGCCGTGCCTTGATCAGTGACGATTTCCTTCGGAATCCCCACTCGGGAGATTAAACGAAACAGTGCGTCCGCAACGCTCTTCGCCGAGATGTTGCGGAGAGCCACTGCTTCCGGATATCGTGTTGCGTAGTCCACGATAACTAACGCAAAACGATGTCCGCGTGCGGATCGCTCTAACGGCCCGATGAGGTCCATCGCAATTCTCTCGAAGGGGACCTGCATTAATGGAAGGGGGCGCAATGGCGCTTTTGGGGAGGCCAGGGGATTCACCAACTGACATTCAGGACAAGACGCGCACCACCTGCGCACATTGTCGTGAATGCCTGGCCAAAAAAATCAGGTCATTAAACGATTCAGCGTGGCCGCCTGTCCCAGGTGGCCCGCCATTGGGTTAGAGTGAGCCGCCTGGAAAAGCATTTCCCGGCGGCTCTTTGGTACTAACAACTGGGTTGTATCCACTTTTGTCTGAGCGTCTTGGGTCACTCGATACAACCTATCCTTAATTATGGCAAAATAAGGATACGTGACGGGCAAGGCGGGTTGAAGGGACTGACCGTCGATCGTGCGGACCTGTTGGAAAGCATGTTTTAGGGTATCGTCTTGAGACTGCTCCAGAGGGAAGTCATCGCGGTCCGAGAGAATCAGTCTCTCGACCCCGCTCGGTTCCTCTGAAGCAGTTCCCGAGGGTCCCGTATCAGTCTCGCCAACCTGCACTCGCACCGCCCCGTTCCTAGCCTTGTTCCCCCAAGCGGCATCCGCGCATATCGACCCCAATAACGCCGGAAAGGCGGGCCAATTCGTCCCCAGAATTAGCGGATGCCGGAGGTGGGGACTAACCGCCACCTCAACACTATGATTTTCTCCCCTAAACTGTATCGTGACTGGGACAACCGGATATTCCACCACATCCCCGTGCACACACCGCACCTTAACCATGCGGCTTGTATCCAATGCCCCAGGCTGCATCAGGCTTTGATGGATCGAGGTTTGGTTACAGCCTGAATCCACCAAGGCCTGATATGTACCCCCCTTGATACTCACAGGAACTTGGTACTCTCCTGCTTGATCAGGGGTGGTCCGCTGAACGTCCGGGACCCGGATCATTGTCCCGATGTCCATCATTGGACATCGGTCCACAAAATGGTCCGGGTCGCCGCACCGCCAGCAGGCCAGCCCAGGCCTGCCCGCCGCCCCTGCGGGTTGGAATATGAGCGTGGAGGGGGGGTGGAACCGGAACCGTTATCCCCGCCCGACCCCAGCAGCCCCGCCCCCCTGGGCGGGGCCCTCGAACTCCCGTACTGCCCTGGGCCCATTCCACCCCGACCTCTGGGGGGAATGCGAGGGGGCCCTGGAGGGCGGGACCTAGGGAGAGGGACAGGGTGAGAAGGAGAGACAGAGGGGGGAGAGAGAGAGGGAGAGGTTAGTCGGGGTTCGCCGACCCCCGGGCACGCCACCAGATGGTCCTCCGCCAGGTTGATGGCCGTCGTCAGCGACGTGGGCCGGTGGCACTGGACCCACTCGGCGGTCTTCTTCGGTAGCCGAGTGATGAACTGCTCCAGTACCACCAGATCGACGATGTGGTCCACGTCGCTTCCACCGGCCAATAGCCATTTGCGGCAGGCGTCCCGGAGCTGGTGGGCCATCGCGAAGGGCCGGCCGGTCTCCCCCCACTCCAGCGAGCGGAACCGCTGACGGTGCTGTTCGGGGGTCCGACCGACCCGCTGGATGATGGCCCTCTTCAGATCTTCGTAATCCAGGAGGTTCGCCACCGGCAGTTGTTGGGCGGCCGCCTGGGCTTCTCCGGTGAGCAGTGGAATAAGGCGCACCGGCCACTGTGCCCGGGGCCACCCGCAGGCCTCCGCTGCTTTTTGAAACAGATCAATGAAGGCCTCGGGATCGTCTTGTGGCCCCATCTTGTGTAGGGGCACGTGGACCGGTGCGCTGGCGAGCCCGGCGGCTTCGGTGCGAACCTCCCGGTCTATCCAGCTCCGGAACCTCTCGCGGTCCTCTTGCTGGCCGCGGACGATGGCCTCGAATCGGCGCTCCTGGTCCGCCCGCAGCTCCAGCATGGACTGATGTTGTTCCTGGTGGAGGGCCGCGAGAGAGGTGATAATGTCCGCAAACGGCGTGGCGGAGGGCGTTGGTGTAGTCATGGCGGCGGCGCGGTCCTACTTCCTCCCGGGTTTCGGCACCACTGTAGTAAAGTTCGATATAAGGAGGAAGGAAGAGGACACGGGGTCGGCTGGACGGTTGATGCTTGTCTCTTTATTTTCTCAATAACTTGTCAACACACACAGTAATGTGTGAAATCTCATAAACACGATCTCTCGATCACTTCCGGGTCGGCACTTCCGGCTTCCGGTTACTCAGTCTCTGAAAGGGGGGTTTCGCATCAACCGTCCGGGTTCTCTCTCTCCTCGATCTCCGGTTCCACTGCTGTTTTATCCCCTCTCCGCGCTCATTACTAGAACAAGAGACAGGTGTTATTAATCTGCTTCCAACCCACTCACGTACCGCTTGTCCCGCGGCTCTCTCTCCCGCTGCAGACCTCGCTGAACCACGCCCCCCTTGCCACATCAATATTCTGCTAGAAGCTGTGTTTCTATCAGTTTTTATTTGGTTTAATGCGTCCAGGGGAATTCACCTCGGAAACAATCAATTCTCTCCTACTCGCGTTCTTTCCTTTTCAAATATTCACTTCTCACCGAATTTATTTACTCTTTTCCTTAAGCATTCTAAGAACGACTCTCAAGGTTCGGGTATCATACTAACAATTACTATAACAAATAACATCTTATGTCCTTTCACTTCCATGATCAAATATCTTAATGTGCAGGCTAAAACTTCTAACCACTCCGGCCTATTAATTTTACTCAACGGAGCACCTCTCTCTAAGGCCAGGTTTCAGACCTACTTGTCGGCTATCCTTAAAAGCTGCAGTCTTTCCCCCTCCCTTTACACTGGACATTCCTTTAGGATCAGGGCAGCCACCACAGCAATGGAACGTGGAATCCCTGCGCCAACAATCAAGCTAATGGGGAGATGGTCATCTTTGGCAAACAAGACTTACATAAGAACTAATCAAAAGATCATTTTTGAAGCCCAGTAAGCTCTTTCTCACAACAATTAAGATAACCCTAATGCAACTACTGGTGGTGGTGTTACATTCTAATACATTATGCAGCTATTTTCTAGCAAGCATTAATTCCAAGTGTTAAAAGTGTTGAAACTTTGTCACCAAGTGGTTAATGAAACCTTTTACATGAGGTCAAGTTGCCCATGCACTACGTTGAATACCCAGGCGGTCATGTGGTCACCCAGGCTTGTTTTATGTGGCTGTCACACCCTTGTCTCCAGCCTTAAAGGCTTTGTCGCCATGTGGCTGATCATGGCCTTGTTTATGTTTGTACATGTCTTTGGCCATTCATGGCTTTTGTCTCTATGTGGCCTTGTGTCACAGCCTTGTCACTGACCACCTAAATGTCTTTGGCTGCGTAGGTCTTCGTCGCTGTGAGGATGTCATGGCCTTGTCTATAGCCAAAGCATGGCTTTTGTCGCCATGTGGCTGTCATGGCTTTGTCTGTAGCCGAGCAAGGCTTCCGTCTTTATGTGGCTGTCACGGCCTTGTCTATGGCCCTTAAGGCTCCCATCTTTATGTGGCTGATCAAGCTACTCATGTGGCTGATCAAAGCCTTCTGTGTTTCATATTTACTATGTACGGTTAACTAAAATCTTTCCTTCTATTTACCATCTGACCTTTCGTGCTTACCTCGTTTTCGCTGACCACTCCTTTGATTCCCCTGGATAGCGGCCGTTCGGATGCACGTAGGGGGCGACAAGGGCTAAATAGATGAGGAAAGGGGGCGGCATTCTCGCCTCTTCCTGGGTCGAAAGGTCAAAAAAAGAGGCAGAGCGTAAATCCTGATTCGGGCAGCCTCCGTTCGGAGACTGAAGATCGCGCCTCCTCTAGCTCGCAGATTGCAACTCTGCGGGGGCCCCGGCACACGGCCCCGAATCGTGAAAAGTTAGGTCCTCCGGGGAGAGAGCTGGCCCCTCGCAACTAAGAATCTCTTAAAAACCTCTGAAGTCACATTGAAAGGTCCTATCGGCCAGGGGGCGGCGTTTTTCTTCTTGCTGCAGCCCCCTGAGTCAAGGTGGATGGATGGGTCACCTGCCTCGATGGATGTTAGTCATCCAGAGTTCCAGGGTGTTCAAGACATTCACCCAAGCCCAGCAGAGGCTTCACTGTTCGGTCAGACAAGGTGGACAGATGGGGTCACCTCCCTGGATGGATGGAAGTCATCCAGGATGATCAAGGCAGTCACCCAAGCCCAGCAGAGTGAGCCCTCAAAATCCTAACACACCTGGGAGCTCCATGCTCTCTGACCTCCCTGGCCAGCCCCAGGGAGGGTCCCCCTTCCTGGGTTCGGTCGGGTTGGTGGGGCCCTCCCTGGAGGGCAGTGGAGTGCCGAGTTGGACTCAAAACGTCCCTGTCTGACCTCTGAAGGGGAGAAGGGAGTGGAGTTGAGTGGAGTCTGGAAGCCTGGAAGAGCAGATCCAGGACGTACAAGGCAGTGAAAACAAGGCCTGCCAGGGTGCCTCGTCCCTTGCCTGGAGGGTGGGTGCGAGCAAAGCCGGACTCAAAACGATCTGTCAGGCTGTTGTCGGGGAGGGAGCGAAACTGGATATTGAAACGCGCACCTGACAACCCGACCCAGGGAATGGCGTGCTGGAAAGCCTGTAAAAAGAGATTCGCCTTGGGTTGGGCTAGAGACTTCCAGGAACGAACCGCCGGGAAATGAGCGGACCGTTAAGAAAAACGGACAGATACCGAAAGCCGAACTTGGTGAAAAGCTCCAAGCTGAGGAACCTCCCCAGATGGCGACCGGGGAGGGTGCCTCCGTCTCGGGCACGGTCAGAATGGTGGACCCTCCTGGGGGTCGGCAGTGCTGAGACGGATTCAAAACAACCGTCAGGCTTTTGTCGGGGAGAGGGCGAAACTGGCCGTCCGGGTTTTGTAGAGGAGAGGGCACAACAAACCCGACGTTGAAACACGGACGAACAAGGATGAGGATGTGCACCCCCGCCACCGGGCCTTCTCGAGGGATGCTTTCCTTTTTTATTTTCACCTGCTTGAAAGGAACTTGAGATGCGGCAGGAGCAGGCCATTGCCCGGGCTCGACGAGAACCGCTATGGGCAAAGTGTACCTCCCCACTCAGCGCGTTGAATGTCAGGCACCACTCCGGCCAGAGCGAGCATCGCCCACGGGAGACTCAAATGGTCCGTCAGAAACGAAGGTTCAGAGCTGCGTTGGCACACATGCCGAGGCAGGTTCGGGCACCGGGGACTCTGCTGACACACCCCTGGCCGGAGAGCTGAACTCTGCCCACGCCCTCGCAAAGGCAGCACCCTTTCCAGGTTACGACCTCGATCCAGCGGCCAACCCACTCTGTGGGGGTGCACCTGGGCGGAGCGAGACCCGTGTGTAGGAAGCCAGCGCATCACGGTTCTCCGTCCCGGGGGCAACCTGGTTGATCCTGCCAGTAGCATATGTTTGTCTCAAAGATTAATCTCTAAGTGCACACAGTTCAGCGAAACTGCCAATGGCTCATTAAATCAGTTATGGTTCCTTCGATGGCTCCAACCGCTATTTGGATCCTGAGCTAATACATGCAAACGAGCGCTGACCTGGCCCTCTCGGGGGTCTGGGACGTGTGCATTTATCAGATCCAAAACCCATCCGGGTGTGTCCGGGTGTTCTTAACCGCTTTAGTGACTCTAGATAACCTCGGACCGATAGTGCCCCCTCTGCGGCGGTGACGCCTCATTCGAATGTCTGCCCTATCAACTTTCGATGGTACATTCGGCGCCTACCATGGTGACCAGGATAACAGGGAATCAAAAGGCGTTTCTCAATGTCAAGGAAGGATCCTCGTCGACATCCGACGAAGGACTTTTCCAATGTCGAGGATTATCGGAATTCAACCAAGGACTGAGTCCTTCGTTCGAAAAATATGTCATATACGGGAAAATATGCATATGAGTAGTCTTCGCGCACTTCGCGTTCTCAAATCACCCACAATCCTATGCGCGCAGCTTTGCTATCAGACGTTCCCGGAATATGCTTGTATCGGGGTTTGTAGATGGGAAGGAAGGAGGCGGGAACCGGCAAACGTTCAACAACTTTATAATAGCCCCATCACGGGCGACTGCCCGCACACACATAATAAAACATAAACAAACGATAACATAAAGTCCAGGCCTAGTCCTTCCATGCTCCTCCAATTATA
This sequence comes from Pseudorasbora parva, assembly GCF_024679245.1. Lineage (NCBI taxonomy): Eukaryota > Metazoa > Chordata > Actinopteri > Cypriniformes > Gobionidae > Pseudorasbora > Pseudorasbora parva. The sequence goes on along the minus strand of NC_090173.1, from coordinate 934,977 downwards.
CTCCTGTGACTGCCGTGAGCCGAGACCGGTGTGGCGATCAGCTGCCGCTCATTATCCCTCCACCGGCCCACTCTCACGGTCCCTCACCTCGCTGCTTGCTGTTGCAATGTTTTTATTTACGTTACCAAACATTTGTTATAACCGTAGTAAATATAAGTAAAGTTTAACGTTTAAATACCGGTACAAAATACTACTGTATTGATATTTAAAAAATACAAATAACGTTATTGATGGCCAACGGACCTTTTCACTGTTCCATTTACGTGTTCTCCGAATGCTAAAGAGGAGCTTCACCTAGCCTCTGAAGGAAGTGACTTGGAAGGATCCGTCCTTCCAAGGAAGCATCCTTGACCTTGAGAAACACCTAGAGACGATCAGATACTGTCTAGTTCCGACCATAAACAATGCCGACCCGCGATCCAGTGCGGTTATTCCCATGACCCGCCGGGAAGCGTGCAGGAAACCACGAGTCTTTGGGTTCCAGGGGGAGTATGGTTGCAAAACTGAAACTTAAAGGAATTGACGACAGGGCACCACCAGGAGTGGAGCCTGCAGCTTAATTTGACTCAACAAGGGAAACCTCACCCGGCCCGGACACGGAAAGGATTGACAGATTGATAGCGCTTGCTCGACTCTGTGGGTGGTGTTGCATGGCCGTTCTTAGTTGGTGGAGCGATTTTTCTGGTTAATTACGATAACAAACAAGACTCTGGCATGCTAAATAGTAACGCGGCCCGAGTGTTTGGCGTATAACTTCTTAGAGGGACAAGTGGCGTTCAGCAATGCAAGATGAAGCAATAACAGATCTGTGATGCCCTTAGATCTCCGGGGCTGCACGCAAGACACAATAAGCGGATCAGTGTGTGCCTACCCTGCACCGAGAGGTAACCGGCTAAACCCCGCTCATGATTGGAACTGGAGATTGAAACTGTTTCCCATCAACGAGGAATTCCCAGTAAGCATGGGTCATAAGCTCGTGTTGATTAAGTCCCTGCCCTTTGTTCACACCACCTGTCGCTACTACCGATTGGATGGTTTAGTGAGGTCCTTGGATCGGCCTCGCCAGAGCTTATCAACTCCACATCTAGAATAGTTGGCTCTAGAGTGGAGTGTCTGCAAGAAGTTTGGTCATTGGCTTAAAAGACACACATTGTCTGTCTGGACAGATAATAATCCTCCAACATATATATTGACTAACCGAAGCTTGATGCCTGCAAATATTGCTGGGTCACAAAGTTAGCCCCTAATACCTTTGAGATACATCACATAGCAGGCAGCAAGAACATTGTGGTTTATTCTCTTAGTTGAGACCCTTTTTCAAAGACAATTGGCCATAGGCTGCTCAACGAAGAGTATGACATTTTGCTGTCTGAGGCTGAGGGAGTCAGTGAAGAAGGGATACAGGATACTTTTCGATTGGAAGCATTGAATTGCATTCATGATCTAGCTGGACATCAAGGGCAAAGGAGAACACTTCATTTAGCGAGGCAGCGATTCTATTGGCCAAAGATGGAGCAAGGCATCAAGTCTTATGTTAAATGTTGCCAAAAACGTATTCTGGCTAAATCGCCTGAGTCCTCTGCTAGAGCCCTGTTGTAGAGTATCAGCACTTTAGCACCCATGTAATTGGTATGTTTGGATTTCTGGAGCGCAGGAGACTCTTGTCAGAACTCTGTGTATGTGTTGGTGGACACTGACCACTTTACAAAATTAGCTCATGCATTTCCAAATCAGACAGCTAAGCAAGTGGCCAGTAACCTGTGGGATCATGTTTTCTGTGTCTATGGCTTCCCTGATCTTATACACACTGATCAGGGAGATGATTTCGAGAGTGGTTTGATCGCAGAGTTACTTAAGTTGTCAGGGGTGGCTAAGTCACATACCACAGCCTTTCATCCAATGGGTAACGGAATAAATGAACGATTTTTATAGGACTCTAGGAGCTATGTTGCGTTCTCTTCTGGGCCAACACAAAGTTCAGAGAGATGGACAAGCCTCTGGGTATTATATGAAACAGAACATTCCCTGGGTCAAGAGTCTAGGTCTCTGTTCCATCTCTGCAGGCAGCTCTCGATGGGTCGAAGTCTTTTATATTGGCTAGCTTCTCTAAATACCTCTGCTTGGTGCTGGTAGTGATTTTCGCCCTGTAAGGGCCCGTTTCTTTTGCTAACTTCTCCATTTCTTCATTTGTTCTCATATTTTATCTTGTCTGCTGATGTCTTCTCTTTGTTCAATGTTTGACAGGAGAAGGCTGATTAACTTTGCACAACATTGAATGCAACATATTTACTGCATATTTTCAACTCACGCAGATAAAAGAACCTCTGAACCAGCAATTCGACTCTTTATTCACCACACAACACAACGCAACACAATGGAGAGTGGTAGCCGAGCCGTGGTGACAGAACACGCGAGCCCAAACCGGCTACACTGACAGGCACATAGGCAGTACAGAGACAATAAATACAGAAAGAGCGTAACATACTGCAAAAACACGACATAATGCCGACAAACACACTGGCATCATCTTAGCCATCTGTATCATGAAGTGTGATACAAACAGGTTGTCTGATAAGTGTTGGATAGCAGTGACGAGACCAAACCCTGAGGTGAGGATGCCAACTGCAGATAGAGTGAGTGAGAGCAGGTGTGAGCCTGAGGAATGATGGGAAGTGTAGTGTTAGTGACTGACAGATATAGAGTCAGTGAAAGGCTTCTGTATCATAGAGACAGCACTAAACACTCAGATGGTCAGATCAGAGGAATGATGGGAAGTGTAGTGTTAGTGACTGACAGATCTAGAGTCAGTGAAAGGCTTCTGTATCATAGAGACAGCACTAAACACTCAGATGGTCAGATCAGAGGAATGATGGGAAGTGTAGTGTTAGTGACTGTGACAGATATAGAGTCAGTGAAAGGCTTCTGTATCATAGAGACAGCACTAAACACTCAGATGGTCAGATCAGAGGAATGATGGGAAGTGTAGTGTTAGTGACTGACAGATATAGAGTCAGTGAAAGGCTTCTGTATCATAGAGTCAGCACTAAACACTCAGATGGTCAGACCAGAGGAATGATGGGAAGTGTAGTGTTAGTGACTGTGACAGATATAGAGTCAGTGAAAGGCTTCTGTATCATAGAGACAGCACTAAACACTCAGATGGTCAGATCAGAGGAATGATGGGAAGTGTAGTGTTAGTGACTGTGACAGATATAGAGTCAGTGAAAGGCTTCTGTATCATAGAGTCAGCACTAAACACTCAGATGGTCAGATCAGAGGAATGATGGGAAGTGTAGTGTTAGTGACTGACAGATCTAGAGTCAGTGAAAGGCTTCTGTATCATAGAGACAGCACTAAACACTCAGATGGTCAGATCAGAGGAATGATGGGAAGTGTAGTGTTAGTGACTGTGACAGATATAGAGTCAGTGAAAGGCTTCTGTATCATAGAGTCAGCACTAAACACTCAGATGGTCAGATCAGAGGAATGATGGGAAGTGTAGTGTTAGTGACTGACAGATATAGAGTCAGTGAAAGGCTTCTGTATCATAGAGTCAGCACTAAACACTCAGATGGTCAGATCAGAGGAATGATGGGAAGTGTAGTGTTAGTGACTGACAGATATAGAGTCAGTGAAAGGCTTCTGTATCAAAGAGACAGCACTAAACACTCAGATGGTCAGATCAGAGGAATGATGGGAAGTGTAGTGTTAGTGACTGTGACAGATATAGAGTCAGTGAAAGGCTTCTGTATCATAGAGTCAGCACTAAACACTCAGATGGTCAGATCAGAGGAATGATGGGAAGTGTAGTGTTAGTGACTGTGACAGATATAGAGTCAGTGAAAGGCTTCTGTATCATAGAGTCAGCACTAAACACTCAGATGGTCAGATCAGAGGAATGATGGGAAGTGTAGTGTTAGAGACTGACAGATATAGAGTCAGTGAAAGGCTTCTGTATCATAGAGACAGCACTAAACACTCAGATGGTCAGATCAGAGGAATGATGGGAAGTGTAGTGTTAGTGACTGACAGATATAGAGTCAGTGAAAGGCTTCTGTATCATAGAGACAGCACTAAACACTCAGATGGTCTGATCTGAGGAATGATGGGAAGTGTAGTGTTAGTGACTGACAGATATAGAGTCAGTGAAAGGCTTCTGTATCATAGAGACAGCACTAAACACTCAGATGGTCAGATCAGAGGAATGATGGGAAGTGTAGTGTTAGTGACTGACAGATATAGAGTCAGTGAAAGGCTTCTGTATCATAGAGACAGCACTAAACACTCAGATGATCAGATCAGAGGAATGATGGGAAGTGTAGTGTTAGTGACTGACAGATATAGAGTCAGTGAAAGGCTTCTGTATCATAGAGACAGCACTAAACACTCAGATGATCAGATCAGAGGAATGATGGGAAGTGTAGTGTTAGTGACTGACAGATATAGAGTCAGTGAAAGGCTTCTGTATCATAGAGACAGCACTAAACACTCAGATGATCAGATCAGAGGAAGTTAATAAACCACAGGAGGAGCTGATGATGATAAAGGAAGAGATGTGACTATATAAAGAACAGAAAGACTGCCAGAAACAGAAAATGGCTGATAAGTGTGATCTGTGTCTGCTGGGACTGATCGTTCTCTCTTCTCTTCCCTCAGGTAAACACATCTGTTTATCTATAAGATATCAGAAAAGATCTGTATGATGTGAACATATTCAAAAACTGAGTGTGGCAAGTGTTTGGGAAAGAGTTTAAACTGTTGCTGAAAGTCATGTCATGGCGTTTGGTTTATTGTGTTTTATTCCTGAATGCACTGATATTTGTCATAATGTGTGTCATAGTGTCATTCAGATCTCATGCAAAGCTCTTCATTTATTATCCATCATTCATTTACTCACAGAGAGACTTTCAGCTGTTTATACCTGATCAGAAAATAATACATTCATTACATTCTGTGTGTGTGTGTGTGTGTGTGTGTGTGTGTGTGTGTGTGTGTGTGTGTGTGTGTGTGTGTGTGTGTGTGTGTGTGTGTGTGTGTGTGTGTGTGTGTGTGTGTGTGTGTGTGTGTGTATGTGTGTATGTGTGTGTGTGTGTGTGTGTGTGTGTGTGTGTGTGTATGTGTGTGTGTGTGTGTGTGTGTTTGAACTCTATTCAATAAACTCAAACTGAAAGTAAAGCGCAGACAGCCGCTCACGGACGGGTCATTTCTTTATTTTGTTTGCATTAAGTGAGGAACAAAGACTGCATTATTTCAATCCTCTGCTTTTATGCTGGTATGTTTTATCTTCATTTATTAATATATATCATAATGATCACTCAGATGTTCTGTGTTTCAGGATCCAGTGGATGGGAGGATGTGTTCATCAGTTCTGGTGGAAATGTCCGTCTGTCCTGTAATAATGCTCTTTCTGACTGCACATCAACTACATGGACCTACGATAACATAGTGACCTACTCTTACAGATTCAGACGTTCAGCAGCCGTTGAACTGATTAATGGAGGGATAAAGAATAAAGACACAGAGAGACATGAGAGTCTGAGTCTGGGGTCTGACTGCTCTCTGAACATCAACAACGTCACAATAGAAGATCATGGATATTACACCTGCCAACAATTTGTGAATGGACAGAGACAAGGACTTGATGCTCGTGTTCTTCTGCATGTTCTTCATGGTGAGTTTATGATTATATGGCCAATTTAAAAAGGGAGGATTCTTTGTTTCAACTCACACACATGATTTGTTTCAGTGTCTCTATCATCATCATCATCATCATCATCATCATCATCATCATCATCATCATCATCATCATCATCATCTTCATCCTCTCAGACTGAGATCAGTCCAGGCCGCTCTGTGTCTCTCTCCTGCCAGTTGTATTCAGATGATGGATACTCCTGTGATTATTTGGTCTATTCTGAGGATATTAAGCTGCTGTGGGTGAATCAGGCTGGTGTTGATCTTCAGACAGACTCCAGATATCAGATATCAGCTCCAGATCGCTGTAACATCACTCTGACTACAACACTTCTGAATGAAGATCACAACAGAGAGTGGAGATGTGAAGTTACTCAGAGAAAACAACTCAAGACCTCAGTCACATACACTGTCAAGTATTCAGGTGAGAAACAACTATTACTACTGTAAAATATGATGTTAATGTCCTACAGATGATGTGTCTGAACATTCATCTCGTGCAGTCGATTCATCAACACTGATTCCAGTCAGCAGCTCAAACTCTCAGAAGAAATCAAGCCCAACTACATCAGCAGCTCCTACACAAGGTACATGATCACATGATCACCGTCACACACACCGTCTCTCACTTCAGCGGTTTGATCCCAGCACAATAACATCAGCCCATAATTCCCTCAATTCAGTATTAATCCTCATTTTCATCAAACGCTGTGTGTTTCAGATGCCGTCAGTACATAGATATTCCACATTTCAGTGTTTATCAAACTTAGACATGAGTGTGTGCTAGAACTGAACTTAACATGAATATCTGTGAATGAATAAAGCATCAAACAGATTTATTTCTGATTTCCTCCTGACACCTTGAGATTGAAATAAGATGATAATAGGCGACAGACTCGTGGAACAAAGGAAGTTCACACAGAGTCCAGCTCATATTCATCATTTCTGTGAAGATTAGCTATAATGTGATGAGAGCAGAGATCAGAGCCTCTCATACCCCTTTTCCACCAAGGCAGTACTGGTGCGGAGCCGGAGCCTAGTTTCAAATCAGTTCTTTAGCGCTTCTGAACACAATATAGGCCACTCTGAAACACTATACACACACACACACACACACACACACACACACACACACACACACACACACACACACACACACACACACACACACACACACACACACACACACACAGGTGAGTGAGTCAAGGCCTCTCATACCCCTTTTCCACCAAGGCAGTACAGGTGCGGAGCTGGAGCCTAGTTTCAAATCGGTTCTGTGTCTTTCCACACCCAAAGCACCAGCTCTGAGCCAGGGAAAGTGGTTCTTAAGTAGCACCAAAACATTGCTGGGCTAGAAGAACCGATTACGTCAGGGGCTGGAGGCGGGGTTACAGCGACCAACAAGACCAACACAAGCATGAGATCCGCCATTTTTTAAATAGCAGCTAATCAAGCTAACAGCTGCTCGAAGGCGTTGGACTCGCAGCGTTTTGATGCTGATGTAGGATCATAAAGCCATGAGCTATTGAGGGAAGGATTGTTTGAGATGCATCGGCACGCGCTGTGCAGACCGATCGTCGTATGACATCAAAGTACAGCGAGAGTAAACGGCTCCTTATGCTTTTGAATCGCTCACGCGGTATTTTGATATCATACGAGGACCGGTCCGCACATCAGCGCCGATGCTTCTGGAATAAGCCTGGAGTATGTGTATTTCCTGCTGCCTCACTAGCATTGCTAAAACGCTAGCGGGAAAGATGAGCCGTATACAGTGCCGTAAGACCTATAGCTCTGTGGTGGCTCTCTAGCCTGTGGAAAGCCAAACCGGTTCTTAAAGGCTCACAAGTCGAACCAACTTAGAACTGACACTAGCACTGGCTCTGAACTAGCACCGCTTCATTCTGGTGGAAAAGGGGTAACAGAGTCCAGTACCTATTCCTCATTTCTGTGAAGATCAACTATAATGTGATGATGATGATGATGTGCTGCATTATGTTTGAGCTGAACTAACACACATGATCCACAGATCCAGGAGAAACTGAAGTCAGTGTGACTGCTGCATTATTAATCAGAGGTACGACACGTTGATTTATTCTGACAGCTTTATATCACTGAAACTATCAGTCAGTCTGTGAATGTTCATAGTTGAATCCCCTTGACTTCAGTTTCTCCTCTTCCTCTCATGTTTCCTGCAGTGATTGTGAGTATTGTTGAGATGGCAGTGTTTGCTGCTCCTACTGTGATTCTTCTTCAGATCATCTGTGCAAGAAGAGCTGGTGAGTTTGAGCCGCACACAATCTGATCATTCACACTCATCTGATCTGGATCAATCTGCAGTCATGATAAAAACACACACCAGAGGTCAGAGGTCAGTCAATGGCTTTATTTTACAGGGAGGAAGGACTCGCAGCGGCCAGAGGAAATAGAGATGCCTACAATATTACAAGAAAATACTGCTGAGCTGGAGCGAGATTAACAGGCCAGATTTATTTTCATTTTATGGGTTTTATGGATGTTTGCCTACAGTGTTGAATGTAATTTTCTTGTGCTTCATATGTAAACTGCTTTAAATATAATATTAAATACAGTAACAGACAGACTCAGACTGTGTGTAAAAGCTGATTTAGTGATTTTCATATCATGTCTGCTCATTCCTGTTTTTAGCCTTTTTTATTTTGCATGATTACTACTAGTTGTCTTGCATAACCATGTAAGAAGTGTTTTATCCTGACTAAATACCATGTAAGGAGTGTTCCCTTTCGATACGGTTCACTGTCATTGTGTAAGAGTTTTCTCTCTCTTGCTATGGGGAAACGGCGTTTTCTCTGAATACTGAAGCCTGATTGGTTCACATCTGTGAATTTACTGGTGCCGCACCCACAAGCTCACAGCTGACTCAGCCAAAGCACAGAAGAGCATTTCTTCTAAAAGAACAGCGACATCGGATGGAAAATTTCTGACCGTGATTGTAGCTGTGCTGTCACTTGCCAGCCATGAACACGATCTCTGATCCAGGACACCTTCTACCAGGCGCCTCTATAGACAAAAGTGGGCCAGTGCACAGCCTGGTTTATAAACCCCATATCCTGTGAGATCGGGTCAATTTTCTCTTTTCTTCAGGAGCTGTTGGATGGCTAAAGTATACATGGTAGCTATTGCAGTGTACCACACACCTATAGCTGGCCAGTCATTTGGGAAACACGACCTGGAGGTCAGATTTCTCAAGAAGGCTAAACACGCCTCGTCCCAACTCAGTCCCTTCCTAGGACCTGTCAATTGCCTTGAGAGCACTCAGATGCCCTCGGTTTGAGCCACTCAGACAGCCGACCTTTGGCCTCTGTCACTAAAGTCCACTCTCCTGCTGGCTCTGACATCGGTCAAGTGAGTCTGTGACTTTCAGGCTGTCTCAGTGGACTCTTCCTGCCTGCTGAGGGTGAACAGACACCATCTCTTACACAGCAGAGATTGGCCTATATTGGTTAGTGGATGCGATAGCGCTATCCTACAAGTCTCTGGACTTTCAGTGCCCCATTAAAGTGAGGGCTCACTCCACCAGAGGAATGGCCTCCTCTTGAGTCTAGTCTAGAGGAATATCCATGGCTGATATCTGTGCAGTGACCGGCTAGTCTTCACTGTCCATCTTTATCAGGTTCTACAACATCGACGTCTGGGTTTTTCTGTTTTCCTTTGGATATTCTGAGTCCTTGACTCTAGAAGCCTGCCCTCGTCTCTGAGTGCTCCTGGGCTACGGCTGCACAGCGTTTTTCAGTCGCTCCCCACACCGAGAGAGAGAAAATCGGTAACACTTTACTTGAAGGGGTGTGCATAAGACTGACATGACACCTTCATAATCATGACATGACACGTGTCATGAATATGAAGGAGTTTTTATGCATCTTTATGACAACTGTCATTAAGTGTCATTCGCTTAATTATGTCATTTTTAATGCAATGATGGCATTTCGGAGTTGTCTTTGTTATGACAACTTGACATAAACCAATACATCATAACCTGTCAGTGTCTTTGTCATGACAACTTGACAATACCAAGACAACATAACCTGTCATAAACATGACATAACAGATTATCAAATTTAAGAAACTTACTTAGCTTATAGGGTTTACCTTAAACTGTTTTGTGGTTGGTTTTGATGTTGACTGAGGCCATTATAATGTCATACATTTTTTTCAGTGGCACAAGTTTAATTTGTCATTAAAATGCAATTAGGTGTTAATACGCTGTCAAATTATTTTTTAATAACAGCATCATTAATATCTTTCAGTTCACAATGTTTTATTTTATTTTTTAAGTTTCCTCCACCAGCTTCAACAGAAGGTTAGATAATAGACAATTTCAAATGTCTTAAAAATATAAAAAGGAGTTTGAGAAATAAAATCAATCATTTGATTTTTAAGACCTACCCTCTCACAGAACTGGCTCTTAAAAACACAAGGCATGAATTTATACACAGGTGACCAGCACCAATTAACGCAAAAAGGGGAAAACACGTACACAAATAATGGCCATTACACAAAATAAACATATATATATCAACATCATATACACACATAAACAAACACAGAAAAATAACACTTTGTCAAATGACTTCACTTTATAAATTATCTTCCGATGTATAAAAATAAGAGGAATAGTCTTTGGAGCCCCACCCCGGGCTGAACAAGGAATGGTTGTGGCTAGAGCCTAGGCCGGAACATTATATATAGGGCCAACGTTTCCACCCGAACCCCTTTTGACGGTGCACCAGCACACGAGACTCCACCATAACAAACGGAATGGTAAGAATAAACTCAAACTATTCGTTAAAGAGTGAGCGAAAGTTTAAATAAAGTATATTAAACCCAAAATAACGTTGTTGTGAATTGTTTTTACTTACTGCAAACTAAATTGACATTAAACACCTAAACAAACTAACCTGACTGAGGCTCTGCCAACAACTGTTACAGCGTACACATAACCAGTGGCGCCACCATAGACATCATCATATAGGTGTATATGTCTATGCCACTCTATCATTTTGAGTTATATTAATAGTTTTTAATGACTCTGTACGATTTCCTCTATGATGCCATATTTCAGGTCAACGCTAAATATTCATGACACTGTTATAAAATAATTTGACAGAGTATTGACACTTAATGACATGTTAATGACAAATTTAACTTGTACCACTGTAGTTTAGGTCAAGAAATATATTCATGACAATGTTATGAAATAATTTGACATAGTATTGACACTTAATGACATGTTAATGACAAATTCAACTTTTACCACTGTAGTTTAGGTCAAGAAATATATTCATGACAATGTTATAAAATATTTTGACAGAGTATTGACACTTAATGACATGTTAATGACAAATTAAATTTATAAAAAAATCATGACATTATAATAGCCTAATGACAGCCAACGTCAAAACCAACCACATGACAGTTTAATAATAATAATAATAATAATAATAGATTTTATTTATAACGCACTTTTCATTCCGAAGAATCTCAAAGTGCAACAAAGGGAAAAAATAACAATACATGAATAACAAGTAAAAATTACATCTCAACATCATGCCGGACGCTGATGACGCTAGCCTGGTGCAAACTTCAGCCACCACGCAGTTTAAGCCCGAGGGAGACCACCAGTGAGCAGCCGACACCCAGAAGAGAGAGCAGCCGCAGCGAGCAACATCAAATGTCCTTCAAACCAAAACCAACCACAAATTCAAACAAAAACAGAAGAGAAGCGGTGAAAAAACGGCAAACAACGTCCTCTCAGTGGCTGCCAGCAATCAGCAACAGTCCCAATAGTAGCTCTGTTAGACTAGTCACAAACATAAGAAAATATAATAAAATCTAAATTTAATAGTAAAGTTAACATGATTTGTGGGTGGAGAAGCGGCGAACAGACAACGCCAGCATCATCTCCCCCACGTTGCCTAGCAACTAATGTAATGTAAACCCAAAAAGCTAAGTAGTTTCTTAAATTTGATAATTAATCTGCTATGTCATGTTTATGACAGGTTATGTTGTCTTGGTAATGTCAAGTTGTCATGACAAAGACACTGACAGGTTATGATGTATTGGTTTATGTCAAGTTGTCATAACAAAGACAACTCTGAAATGTCATCATTGCATTAAAAATGACATAATTAAGCGAATGACACTTAATGACAGTTGTCATAAACATGCATAAAAACTCCTTCATATTCATGACAAGTGTCATGTCATGATTATGAAGGTGTCATGTCAGTCTTATGCACACCCCTTCAAGTAAAGTGTTACCAGAAAATCTCTCATGTTATACGAGTGAACCGTATCAAAGAGGAATGCTCCAGTTACTGACGTAACCTTCGTCCTTAGATAACAGGAACAAGCATTGATATATATCTCACACAATGCTCGTTCAGACTGAGATTACGCCAGAAACCGGAGTGTTTTATCTTAACTAATACCATGTAAGTTGTGTTTTCTCTGATTATCAAGAAGCCCTCACCCATCCTCTGAGGACGCTGGGTGGCCTATAAATATGTGACTGTGACTTCCCTTTCTTCTCTCATCTTGTACTGCAGATTATGTCTGTATGTCAGAGGGACATTATAGCAAGAATAAAGCCTTTTAAAGACACCTAGTTTGTTTCTCTGAATCAGCCTCATCATGACTCTAACACACTTCACCTTCACTCACAGCCGGGTTACAAGAGCACAGTTATTGAGTTTAGGCTTGTAAGTGCGAGTGCCGTCAAGATTAATCTCTGGTGCTCTTGCCGCTAGAGCTCCGTCCACTTGCTGTTTTGATTGGCTGTAGTTTTTAGAGCTCCGCCCACACACTGTTCTGATTGGCTGTGGTTTTTGATTGATTTGTTGCATCTCGTAGTCGCATCACGTCTGGTGTGGACAGACAATTTGCTTTTCAGTGAAATCTTATCACGTTGCCTGTAGTTAGTGTAAAGCTAAGCAGAAGCTGACCCATCCATGGAACAAACAAAACAAGCCCTGAAAATTGATAAAAGAACACATATTATACAGACACTTGATATTTAATATTATTAGATGATAAGTTAATTGCATTTGATAGATTAATTATTGTTCAGCCTCTCTGAAGCATTGTGTTGGATCCTGCTGTACGCATGTAAGCTTCCATTCATTTTTCACTTACTAGACGATTTTTTGTTAATTGACTTTCCATCTTCCCACTCTTCAGTTCTCGATACACTCAAGCAGGTTTTCACTATCTTAGCCGTTCCCCTTCTCCGAGGAAAAAAACGCAGGGTCCCTCTACTTCGCTAAAATTCTTAGGCATTTTCTTGATACAGTCAATTTGCAGGCTTCCCTTCCAAATGAAAAGCTCATTAGAATCAGGTCATTTCTGGAAACATTCTCCTCCTTGCACGTCTTATCAAAGCGTGACATGCTCTCACTGCTCGGTCATCTTAATTTTGCTACGAGCATTATACCTCAAGGCAGGGCATTTATTTCTCGGTTGTTAACACTAGCTCACTCCGTACCAAATCTAAGTGACAAAATTCAGCTTGATGAAGGGTGTTTGTCTGATATCAGATTCTGGACTTGCTTGTTAAATGAATGCAATGGTATCTCTTTTTTCTATAATGACGTTTTTGAATCATCCGAACAACTAAATTTATACACTGACACTTCCCCCTCTATCGGCTTTGAGGGATTCTTCCAAGGGAAATGGTTTGCAAATAAATGGCCAAACAGTTTTCCCAAGCCGGCATCCGGCTCTGTTTCATCCGCGCTTCATGAACTGTACCTGTTGACAGTAGCTAGCATCATCTGGGGCCCGGCGAGGTCTAGGAAACGCATAATGATGTTTTGTGATAATGAAGCCACAGTCGCAATCATTACCAAAGGCAGATCTCATTCCCAGACAGTCATACCTTTCCTGAGAAAGTTGATTTGGCAATCAGTCATTTTGAACTTCATCATCAAAGCTGCATATATTCCAGGGCATTGCAACATCATTGCTTATTGCGCTTCCTCGTTTTTTTTTTCAGACATTCAGCAGCTTTGCCCCTCAGCCAACCAGGATCCAACACCCTGCCCTCCACTATCAGAAACAATACTAAATTAGATGATCTGCTCAAATCAGCTAGACATTACATATCTAGAGGATTAGCTCCATCCACTCTATACTTCTGCCTGGTCTGCATTTTTAATGTTCTGCTTTTCCTTTCAGATTCCTCTTTTTCCCATCCTGATTAGGACAGTCTGCTCTTTTCTCGTCTACAACCATGAAAATCGCACTTAAAAATGTCTTTCATTCGTAGATTGCTTGCAGGTATTCAATTCCATGCAAAGTATTTTAATCCTACATATCCAAGCATGTTCAACATTCCGTCTATTAGGTTATTACTCAAAGGCCTGGCTAAATCTTCCGGTACAATGCAAGGGAAACGTCTGCCAGTCACATTGCCTTTATTGCACAGACTAATTTGGGCCGTTCATAGTGGCTGCTTTCCCCTATATATCAATATTCTGCCAGAAGCTGTGTTTCTATCAGTTTTTATTTGGTTTAATGCGTCCAGGGGAATTCACCTCGGAAACTAATCAATTCTCTCCTACTCGCGTTCTTTCCTTTTCAAATATTCACTTCTCACCGAAATTATTTACTCTTTTCCTTAAGCATTCTAAGAACGACTCTCAAGGTTCAGGTATCATACTAACAATTTCTATAACAAATAACATCTTTTGTCCTTTCACTTCAAAACTTCAGATCAAATATCTTAATGTGCAGGCTAAAACTTCTAACCACTCCGGCCTATTCATTTTACTCAACGGAGCACCTCTCTCTAAGGCCAGGTTTCAGACCTACTTGTCAGCTATCCTTAAAAGCTGCAGTCTATCCCCCTCCCTTTACACCGGACATTCCTTTAGGATCAGGGCAGCCACCACAGCAGCGGAACGTGGAATCCCTGCGCCAACAATCAAGCTAATGGGGAGATGGTCATCTTTGGCAAACAAGACTTACATCAGAACTAATCAAAAGATCATTTTTGAAGCCCAGTAAGCTCTTTCCCAGCAAATACAGTACGTTGTGACAACGTCGTCAGTTAGTCGTCATTTGGTCAGCGTGACATTACTTTATGACAACGTTGTGAGGACGTCTTGGTAAAGTTCCATTTTTAAAAATTTTGGCTAACGTTCCAGAAACGTCATGGGCACGTCCTCAAAAGACGTCGCTAGTTTATCCCACAGAGAACGTTGTAAGGACGTCGTGGTAAAGTTCCATTTTTTTTAAAATCTTGGCTGAAGTTGCAGAAACGTTGTTGGCACGTCCTCAAAAGACGTCGCTAGTTTATCCCACAGAGAACGTTGTAAGGACGTCGTGGTAAAGTTCCTTTTTTTAAATCTTGGCTAAAGTTGCAGAAACGTTATGGGCACGTCCTCAAAAGACGTCGCGTGTTTATCCCACGGAGAACGTTGTAGCGACGTGGCCCACTGGTCTTCATAACTTTCCAAATTGCATTATTAATTTACAAGTATTATCAAATGTATGCCATTTTGATTTATATGGGACATTTATATTCATCAAATATTTTTAAATGAATCCATGTTTGCAAATCGTATTGGCAAAAACAATAAAAAATCTAACAAAAAAACAAAACAAAACAATTGTCCCACTATCACATGCGGTGCCAGGAGTGGCATTTTGCATCTGAGCGGGTCATAGAACATCAAAATGAGTTCTAAATTCATTATTTATTATTCTTGATTTTTATTATTTTTGAGCTGCGTGACTTTGACGTGGTGTGTTGATGATGTGTCAATGGAGCGGCGCGGAGTTGCCATGGTTGCCATGGAACAGTGCAGCAACACAACTGACAAGCCGCAAAACTCCCTCTCATTGTTGTTTTCACTATACTTTCAGGTGAGTTGTCTTTAAAGTTACACAAATAATACACACAACTGTTACTGACATTTTCCTGACATTTCTTATGTGTCATTGACACGCTTCTGTTCTGTTGAATATTTACTTTATAGAAATGTAGAGTCTTTGGAAAAAAGTCTGTAAGCACATCAACCGTTTTCCGAACAGTAAGTTAAGTTAACGAGGCTAACGTTAACTCTATAAAGTTAATCTCTTGTTTAGGCTTTGAATCACATGTGTAAATGAGAGGTTTTGATAGTTTTATAAAGTTTTTTTTTCTTCTGGGAATTGAATGGGTCATTGAAGGTGGCTAATTAATTGAACTAACGTTAACGTTATGTGTTTGCTGTTAATCGACGAAGTCACTTACATTAACTTAACATTAACACGGAGCGCGAAAAAAACGTGTTAACATATAATAAAATGTTCTGTGATTTTCAGAAGGGACAAAATAACCCCTCTACAACAGAGGTGAAGCTCCCAGCAAGTTTCCAACATTTCTGAAGGAAGCTGCTGAAAGAGAAGTAGAAAACAAAGGTGAACTGAAAAAGGTGATTGATTAACCTTGTCCATTTTTAACAATATTTTAACCTATTCTTTCTCTTTTCTGCATTTAACCTTTGCTGTAGCTTCTTTCCTTTTAATAAACCTGGCGTTGTATAATTTATATATGGCTCTGATAAAGTGTTGATGCTTCCATGCTGATGCCCTGCAGCCTGCACTGTAAAGTTAGCAGAGTTGGAGCAGATCTCCTGTCGGACAACATCTCTTAAATGGTGAGGATTTACTCACCTGCAAGCCATCCTATGTGTAAGTTATATGACATTATTCTTTCAGACGAACACAATCAGAGTTATATAAAGAAATGTCCTGGCTCTTCCAAGCTTTATAATGGCAGTGAATATTGCTTGGTTTGCTTGGTGATAAGCGGTAGGCTACGCGAGTCAACTTGCGCTAAAAAGGGTGACCCCCCCATGCTATGTTTTGTTTTGCTCTAATTTCTGTACTTCTGCGTTCGTCAATACGCATGCGTCAAGGGTTATTCTTTTTTGCGCAAGTCGACTCGCGCATTGCTGACCACTGGAAGCTAGTTATTTTAGTCTATAAAGTTTTAAATATGGATATTTTTCTCACACAAACATGCCACTTTGCTTCAGATGACCTTTATTAAACCCCGGAGCTGTGTGGCGCAATTATATGATGGATAGATGCACTTTTATGGACTTTAAAAATGAAGCATTCACTGCCATTATAGGATTAGCCAGGACATTTTTAAATATAACTCGGATTGTGTTCGCCTGAAGAACCTAGGGATGGCTTGAGGGTGAGTAAATCATGGGATATTTTTCATTTTGGGATGAACTAACCCTGGCATTATCACCATGTGACTAGTAAGTAAAACCTCAAACATACAATAATGTTCAAAAGTTTGGTTTTGGTACAGTTCTTTGAAAAAGGTCTCAAATGCTCACCAAGATTGCATTTGCTTGATTAAAAAAAATCTGTAAAATCTAATATTTTGAAATAATATTAAAATTCTAAATAATTGGGTTCTATTTGAATATTTTATAAAATGTAGTTTATTCTTGTGATCAAAGCTTAATTTTCAGCATCATTACTCCAGTCTTCAGTGTCACATGATCCTTCAGAAATCATTCTAATATGAGGATTTTATTCATCAAGGAATCCATAAAAATGCACCATGGTTTACACAAAAATATGAAACAGCACAACTGTTGTCAACACTGCTAATAATCATAAATGTTTTTTGTGAGCAGCAAATCATCATATGAGAATGATTTCTGAAGGATCATGTAACACTGAAGACTGGTGTATTGATGTTGAAAATTCAGCTTTAATTACAGGAATATTAAAATAATAATAATAATTTTACAATGTAAAATAGCTGTTTTCAATTTAAAGGGTTAGTTCTGCCAGATGTGGGCCAGTTCTGCTTCATGCGTTTTGTTCATGGCTGACATGCGGCGTTGTTATGGCTTGATTGTGGCCTAAATCTGACAAACGGGAGTGGACCGCCCAAGTGCCATCATTCCACGCGGGTAGTGGGCCAGATGAAAGTGTCAAGTGTGGGCCGGATCTGGGCCAGAGCAATTTTGCTATCTGGGCCAGATGTGGGCCAGTTCTGCTTCATGCGTTTTGTTCATGGCTGACATGCGGCGTTGTTATGGCTTGATTGTGGCCTAAATCTGACAAACGGGAGTGGACCGCCCAAGTGCCATCATTCCACGCGGGTAGTGGGCCAGATGAAAGTGTAAAGTGTGGGCCGGATCTGGGCCAGAGCAATTTTGCTATCTGGGCCAGATGTGGGCCAGTTCTGCTTCGTGCGTTTTGTTCATGGCTGACATGCGGCGTTGCTATGGCTTGATTGTGGCCTAAATCTGACAAACGGGAGTGGACCGCCCAAGTGCCATCATTCCACGCGGGTAGTGGGCCAGATGAAAGTGTCAAGTGTGGGCCGGATCTGGGCCAGAGCAATTTTGCTATCTGGGAAACCTTTAAATCCTGCCATCAATTCCCCTCCCTCATGTTGTTACAAACCTGTAAGACCTTCATTCATCTTCAGACAGCAATTTAATTAACACTTTCAAGGCCCAGAAAGGATGTAAAGACATCAATAATTACTATGGAAAGGAGACTGGCACAAGCTAGATCAAAATTGTGGAATTAAGTTATTTTTGCACACAAAAAGTTTTCTTGTTGCTTCGTAACATTAAGGTTGAACCACTGGAGTCACATTGACTACTTTAACAATGTTTTTACTACCTTTCTGGGCCTTGTGTTGCAGTCTATGGAGGGGTCAGAAAGCTTTTGGATTTCATCAAAAATATTTTCATTTGTGTCTGAAGATGAACACAGGTCTTACAGGTTTGGAACAACATAAGGTGAGGAATTAATGACAGAATTGACATTTTTGGGTGAATTATCACTTTAAATATATATTACAGTTTGTACTGTATTTTTTATCAAATAAATGCAGCCTTGGTGACTGTTGAGTAAAAGAGACTCTTTCAAAAGCATAAAAAACAGATTAGCAACATTAATAAGGTTCTCCTCTGTTTCAGCTGCCAAAAAATGATGAAGATGTGACAGTGTAGCTCGGGATAAGGAAGAGGATGAAGAGGAGGAAGAACATGTAAGTAAAAAAAAAAAAAAAAAAAACCAATTATACCTTTTTAACAAAAAGCAATACACCTACAATAGTATGGCTTTTTTTTCAGGTTCCAGTTTACAAAGATCCAAAGTGAATATATAGAGGCCATCCTCCTATCCTATCCTCAGAAGACCCTGCCCTCCGCTGGTGGGGTAAGAGAGACCCTCTTCCTCTTCTCTCACAGCTCTCCATCTCCCTCTGCCTCATCAACACTGTCTGAAGCTTTTTCCACAGCTGGGACACAGTCAGGAATGAGGGGTCTCAGATTCTTCCTGAGAAAGTCATCATGCTCATTTTCTTGAACAAAAAAAAAACCTGTTGATGTATATTTTGGCCCAATAATACAGAAAAGATGCTAGGACTCTATGTAGTGTTTTTTACATATCTCTTTTTTTACTATAGCTCAAGGACTATATATCTTTTGTAATTGTCACATTGTTCAAGTTTAGCTACAGATAGTGAAGCAATAAAGCACATCACCACCAGACATTTGTAGCAGGTGCCTCACAGGACATGCAGGACATTTCTGCAAATAAAAGTAATAATAAAGAAACTGATAAATCTTTTTTTCCATGTCTTTTTTGTGCTAAATTATTGAGAGTAGTTGTCACGGAGTGACTTTAAAGGGCGGAACTTAAAATGGCGGAAATTGTCCGCCCGGACCATTGCACATGGAACACACGATCAGTTCCGGTAACTCCGGGCAGCGAAAAGAGCGTGTTATTGGGAGCAGGTGTGTGCATGGACGTGGCGATCGATGGTTGGGCAAAAGAGAGCAAAGGAGGCATATAAAGAAGGTACTGGGGGAACAGGAGAGAGTTGATCCCGGCAAACGGAGAGAGTTGATCCCGGCAAACGGAGGGAGTTGATTCCGGCAAACGGGGGCGGGGGGGTGAAGTTGATTCGGGCCAACGCTGCAGGGTGAGTGAAGTTGATTTGGGCGATCGCGGTGGGTGAGACGGAGCGATGGGTAAAGCGGAGGGACGTCTTGAGGCGGATGATACAGACTGGGCGAAGTGAGAACAAAGTACTGGGCTGAAGAAAACATGAGCTAAGTGTTTGAAGCATTCGTTGTTGAAACAACTGTGTTGATATGTATTGTTACTGCCTTGGAGAGATTGTTTACATTGAGAAGTCATTGGGAACGTATTGAAAAGAGGAAGGAGCGTGCTGAAAGATCGTGGTCTTGACGTTTTCATATGGTCATCCTCTGCACTGACCCTTTCTACTATCCAGGACTTATTTCCCGGCCCAACATGGTGATCCTGACCCTAATTCACCGTGAGTGTGTGTGGAGTACAGTGGGTGAGTCTTTCTTTTGATGTGTGTCCACCTGAAGAATTATAGTGTTGTGCTGTGCAAACGTTGTCAGCGATCCCTCCTTAGGTCGAAGAGAAAGCCCTGTATCAGAGGAAGCACTAAAACCGACTTCTGCCTGACTACGGATCTGTGAGTTGAAACTAATAACCGCCTGTATACTCACCTGTATGCCCAAAGCTAAGAGCCCAGTGTACCGCCTGTATACTCACCTGTATGCCCAAAGCTAAGAGCCCAGTGTACCGCCTGCATACTCACCTGTATGCCCAAAGCTAAGAGCCCAGTGTACCGCCTGTATACTCACCTGTATGCCCAAAGCTAAGAGCCCAGTGTACCGCCTGTATACTCACCTGTATGCTCAAAGCTAAGAGCCCAGTGTACCGCCTGTATACTCACCTGTATGCCCAAAGCTAAGAGCCCAGTGTACCGCCTGTATACTCACCTGTATGTCCAGAGCTAAGAGCCCAGTGTACCGCCTGTACACTCACCTGTAAACCTAGGCGTGAACGACGACAAGAGAGAGAGCTGGGAAGAACTGTCGAAAACCAGGAGCGACTCAAGAAGCCAAGGCCCCAGCCCTGGAGGACTGGTGTTCCCCTTTTTTTAGTATCCCCCCCCCCCCCTTCCCCTCTTCATAAATCTCTTTTAAAGTTAATAAATATTGGTTCTTAACTTACCCGTACTCGTCTGTCTGGTCATTGGGGTGTTTCTGGGACCTCCTCGGGGTGGAAACTAAGGGAGGAGCGGGACTCGCGCTAAGTGGCGGTCCGCTCCGGCCTGTGACATAGTACCAATATGAGTATTGATAAGTATAAGTGAGAAAATCCTTAACTACTCCCATCCCTAATAAGACAATAAAATATTTTAATAATTGGTTACATTGCTTATTATGTTGTTTGTTTGATTAATGAATGGATGTGTTACATTTCTGTACTCATAATTTGTTAACACTTTACACTGTTCAAATGTTGACTTAATATTTGTAGCCTACAAAGTAACACTGAATAATTGCTGATTATTAAATTAATGCAGTGTGGTTTTAAACCATTTTCTATGACAATTTAATAGGGGTTTGTATCGTTTTTTTATTATCTACAAGTACATAATCCCTAAATATATTAACTAAAAACAAAACAAATGTATTATTAAGGTTTTACAGCAGAGAAAAATGTTTGAGTGTATCAGTTCTATGTGGATTTCAAGGTTATGGACCAAGCACATCTTTATTTCCCGGACTAAAGGTGAGATTATTCAAATAAAGGTGGACATGGTATTTTGGTCGTTAGGACGTACCTGTCACGTTCCAGCGACATATCATAATAACGTCGCCACGACGAATACAGGAATCACAAAGTTACGTCGCTGGAACGTTACCTGGTATGTCGCTGCGACTAATATGGTCCATTGAGGTTACGTCCTCACAACATGCCAGTTTGGTCGTTGAGACGTGATCATCACGTTATAGTAACGTACCAGTATAACGTCGTCACGACGATTATGGGAATCACAAAGTTACGTCACTGGAACGTTATTAGGTACGTCGCTACGACGAATATGGTCCTTTAAGGTTACGTTCTCACAAC
Source organism: Pseudorasbora parva (assembly GCF_024679245.1). Classification (NCBI taxonomy): domain Eukaryota; kingdom Metazoa; phylum Chordata; class Actinopteri; order Cypriniformes; family Gobionidae; genus Pseudorasbora; species Pseudorasbora parva. Next base: position 913,308 of record NC_090173.1, on the reverse strand, counting down.
GTGCCAGTTTGGTCGTTGGGACGTGCTCGTCACGTTCCAGCAACGTCCCACTTTAACGTCGCCACGACGATTATGGGAATCACAAAGTTACGTCACTGGAACGTTATTTGGTACGTCGCTACGACGAATATGGTCCGGTCCGGTTACGTCTTCACAACGTAACTGTGTTAGCTGGGTTCTCACAACAATTAAGATAACCCTAAGCCCATGCACTACGTAGAATACCCAGGCGGTCATGTGGTCACCTAGACTTGTTTTATGTGGCTGTCACACCCTTGTCTCCAGCCTTAAAGGCTTTGTCGCTATGTGGCTGATCATGGCCTTGTATATGTTTGTACATGTTTTTGGCCATTCATGGCTTTTGTCTCTATGTGGCCTTGTGTCATGGCCTTGTCTCTGACCACCTAAATGGTGATGGTGAATTGATTCCCCCAGATAGCGCCCGTTCGGACGCACGTAGGGGGCGACAAGGGCTAAATTGATGAGCCCCTGTTCGCGGACCAGTTAAACATCCACTTCCCATCATCGCAGTGGTAAAAGGGGTAAGTCGCTCCCGAAAGACTAGTAATTGTCCGATCCCCTGTTAACGGATGGTGCCACTGTAGACCACAGCCCGCTGGCCCGTTATTCGTCCGTTTGACTATCGGTTTGGTGGAGCGGTCAGCGAGTGTGAGGTCAGGGTCCCGTCAACAAATTACTTGTCCGATTACCTACTATTCTTCGATTTCCGTGGCTTTCCATTGTACCAATCCAATCGGGCCCTCCGAAGCGCGGAGCTCTGTGATGTTGCAAACATTTTCCCTACGCCCCAGGGCCACGCCCTTTAGGTTTGCTGCCCCCCCCCCCCCCCCTTAAGCCAGGGTACCTAACCTGGGCCCCCGGGACCTCCGAAACAAAATCCCTCTGCCACTTTCACAAGGGGATTTGCGGACACCACTTTGAGAGGGCCGATCGGAAAGGGGGCGGCATTCTCGCCTCTTCCCAGGGTCGAAAGGTCAAAAAAAGAGGCAGAGCATAAATCCAGATTGGGGCAGCCTCCGTTCGGAGACGAAAGATCGCGCCTCCTCTAGCTCGCAGATTGCGTCTCTGCGGGGGCCCCGGCACACGGCCCCGAATCGTGAAAAGTTAGGTCCTCCGGGGGGAGAGCTTGCCCCTCGCAACTAAGAATCTCTCAAAAACCTCTGAAGTCACTTCGAAAGGTCCTATAGGCCAGGGGGCGGCGTTTTCTTTCTTGCTGCAGCCCCCTGAGTCAAGGTGGATGGATGGGTCACCTGCCTCGATGGATGTTAGTCATCCAGAGTTCCAGGGTGTTCAAGACATTCACCCAAGCCCAGCAGTGGCTTCACTGTTCGGTCAGACAAGGTGGACAGATGGGGTCACCTGCCTGGATGGATGGAAGTCATCCAGGGTGTTCAAGGCAGTCACCCAAGTCCAGCAGAGTGAGCCCTCAAAATCCTAACACGCCTGGGAGCTCCATGCTCTCTGACCTCCCTGGCCAGCCCCAGGGAGGGTGTCCCTTCCTGGGTTCGGTCGGGTTGGCGGGGCCCTCCCTGGAGGGCAGTGGAATGCCGAGGCGGACTCAAAACGTCCCTGTCTGACCTCTGAAGGGGAGAAGGGAGTGGAATTGAGTGTCTGGATAAGCAGATCTAGGGTGTACAAGGCATTGAAATCAAGGCCTGCCCAGGGAGGGTGCCTCGTCCCTTGTCTGGAGGGTGGGTGCGAGCAAAGTCGGACTCAAAACAACCTGTCAGGCTTTTGTCGGGGAGAGGGCGAAACTAGACATTGAAACGCGCACCTGACAACCAGACCCAGGGAATGGCGTGCTGGAAAGCCTGTAAAAAGAGGTTCGCCTTGGGTTGGGCTAGAGACTTCCAGGAACGAAGCGCCAGGAAATGGGCGGATCCGTTAAGAAAAACGGACAGATTCTGTAAGCCGAACTTGGTGAAAAGCTCCAAGCTGAGGAACCTCCCCAGCTGGCGACCGGGGAAGGTGCCTCCATCTCGGGCACGGTCAGAATGGTGGGCCCTCCCGGGGGTCGGCAGCACTGAGACAGATTCAAAACAACCGTCAGGCTTTTGTCGGGGACAAGGCGAAACTGGCCGTCCGGGTTTTGTAGAGGACAGAGCGCAACAAACCCAACGTTGAAACACGGATGAACGAAGATGAAGATGTGCGGATGTGCACCCCCGCCACCGGGCCCTTTCGAGGGATCCTTTCCTTTTTTATTTTCACCTGGTCGAAAGGAACTTGAGACGCGCCAGGAGCAGGCCATTGCCCGGTTCGACGAGAACCGCTATGGGCAAAGTGTACCTCCCCGCTCAGCGTGTCGAATGTCAGGCACCACTCCGGCCTCTTTGGGTTCCAGGAGGAGTATGGTTGCAAAGCTGAAACTTGCAAAGGAATTGACGACAGGGCACCATCAGGAGTGGAGCCTGCGGCTTAATTTGACTCAACACGGGAAACCTCACCCGGCCCGGACACGGAAAGGATTGACAGATTGATAGCGCTTGCTCGACTCTGTGGGTGGTGTTGCATGGCCGTTCTTAGTTGGTGGAGCGATTTGTCTGGTTAATTCCGATAACGAACAAGACTCTGGCATGCTAAATAGTTACGCGGCCCCGAGTGTTTGGCGTACAACTTCTTAGAGGGACAAGTGGCGTTCAGCAACACAAGATGAAGCAATAACAGGTCTGTGATGCCCTTAGATCTCCGGGGCTGCACGCAAGCCACAATGGGCGGATCAGTGTGTGCCTACCCTGCACCGAGAGGTAACCTGCTGAACCCCGCTCGTGATCGGAACTGGAGATTGAAACTGTTTCCCATCAACGAGGAATTCCCAGTAAGCGTGGGTCATAAGCTCCTGTTGATTAAGTCCCTGCCCTTTGTTTACACCGCCCGTCGCTACTACCGATTGGGTGGTTTAGTGAGGTCCTTGGATTGGCCTCGCCAGAGCTTATCAACTCCACATCTAGAATAGTTGGCTCTAGAGTGGAGTGTCTGTGAGAAGTTTGGTCATTGGCTTAAAAGACACACATTCTCTGTCTGGACGGATAATAATCCTCCAACATATATATTGACTTAACCAAAGCTTGATGCCTGTAAACATTGCTGGGTCGCAAAGTTAGCCCCTTATACCTTTGAGATACATCACATAGCAGGCAGCAAGAACATTGTTGTTTATTCTCTTAGTTGAGACCCTTTTTCAAAGACAATTGGCCATAGGCTGCTCAACGAAGAGTATGACATTTTGCTGTCGGAGGCTGAGGGAGTCAGTGAAGAAGGGATACAGGATATTTTTTGATTGGAAGCATTGAATTGCATTCATGATCTAGCTGGACATCATGGGCAAAGGAGAACACTTCTTTTAGCGAGGCAGCGATTCTATTGGCCAAAGATGGAGCAAGACATCAAGTCTTATGTTAAATGTTGCCAAAAACGTATTCTCGCTAAATCACCTGAGCCCTCTGCTAGAACCCCGTTGTAGAGTATTAGAACCTTAGCACCCATGGAATTGGTATGTTTGGATTTCTGGAGCGCAGGAGACTCTTGTCAGAACTCTGTTGATGTGTTGGTGGACACTGACCACTTTACAAAATTAGCTTGCGCATTTCCAAATCAGACAGCTAAGCAAGTGGCCAGTAAGCTGTGAGATCATGTTTTCTGTGTCTATGGCTTCCCTGATCTTATACACACTGATCAGGGAGCTGATTTCGAGAGTGGTTTGATCGCAGAGTTACTTAAGTTGTCAGGGGTGGCTAAGTCATATACCACAGCCTTTCATCCAATGGGTAACGGAATAAATGAGCGATTTTATAGGACTCTAGGAGCTATGTTGCGTTCTCTGCTGGGCCAACACAAAGTTCAGAGAGATGGACAAGCCTCTGGGTATTATATGAAACAGAACATTCCCTGGGTCAAGAGTCTAGGTCTCTGTTCCATCTCTGCAGGCAGCTCTCGATGGGTCGAAGTCTTTTATATCGGCTAGCTTCTCTAAATACCTCTGCTTGGTGCTGGTAGTGAGTTTCGCCCTGTAAGGGCCCGTTTCTTTTGCTGCCTTCTCCATTTCTTCATTTGTTCTCATTAGTTATCGTGTCTGCTGATATCTTCTCTTTGTTCAATGTTTGACAGGAGAAGGCTGATTAACTTTGCACAACATTGAATGCAACATTCAAGAGAGGGGGAAGAGAGTGGATTACTGCTGGAGAGTGGAACATATGATGATCCAGAGATTGCATTGCTTTACCTGAGCACACCTTTACGTTTCACCGTGATGCACAGATATGATGGCTTTATTCGACCAACATTGAGTTTGGAGTTTGGACGCGTGTTTGGTCAAGGAGTTTGGACGCGTGTTTGAAAACAAAGGTTTCACTGATTGACTCGTTTTGAACAACGCGCAGTTTACTGATAACAACAAAACATGCCGCCAAAAAAGGAGACAAAGCAAGAAGAAGAATATGTGACTATCAGTTGTGTAAATGAAATGTTGCAGCAACAAAAGGAAATGTTCACCGCATTACTGGAACAACAACATAGCAATTTCAATGGCTTTGTCAAGCTAATTATGGACTCCACTAACTCGAGATTAGAGTCAATATCCAAGGAAATGCAAGAAATAAAAACTAGCTTGCAGTATACACAAAAAGAAGTGGATGATATTAAAAGTGAGATAAAAGATCTGAAGGAACGCAGTACCTCGATACAAAATGATATTTTTAAAATATGTGACAGTTTGATGCCGGTCTCAGACAAAATGGAGTATCTGGAGAGCCAAATCAGGCGAAATAATCTGGTATTCGACGGGATACAGGAGTCACAAGGAGAGACTTGGTCAGAGACGGAGGAGAAGATACAAAAAGTTGTGAAGGAAAAATTACAGCTGCAACATGAGGTGGAGGTAGAGAGGGCTCACCGTATAGGAAGACCGGGTGGAGACCGACCGAGGCAAATCGTGGTAAAACTCCTAAGACACAAGGACAGAACGGAAATACTACAAAGATCCAAACATCTAAAAGGTTCCAGAATATACATCAATGAAGATTTTACAGAGGCAGTCAGAAGGAAAAGAAAAGATCTCATGCCGGAACTAAGAGCGGCGAGAGAAAAGGGGGACATTGCCTTTTTACGGCAGGATAAACTGATTATTTATCCCCGGTCCAGTGTACCAAAACAAACAAAGCCAGCTAACATCAACACATAAACAGGTAGGCAAATATCATGCTGAAATTCTAATTTCACTATGTCGCAAAATAAAATAACACATAACGGAGATGGGCATTTACTACAAAGATTGGTTGAATATGAGCAATTGGAACTGAACTCTTTGCAGTACACGGATTACAATGCACAGGATATAGAAAATGACATTGATCCGGTAAACAACTTCTTTGCTGGCATCAACAATAAATGTCACTATTACACTGAGGAAAATTTTAATAGTTCAATTAAGACTGAGCAGCAGCTATCTATTATACACTTTAATAGTAGAAGTCTCTATGCCAACTTTCACAGTATTAAACACTATCTTAAACAACTGAAACAGCACTTTAATATAATCGCAGTAACTGAAACGTGGATAAACAGTGAAAAAGGGTCAGATTTTGAAATAGAGGGATATGAAATGTTTTCAATTAACAGAGTAAATAAGAATGGAGGTGGGGTTACATTATATGTGGACAAGGATTTAAATTATAAAGTGGTGGAAAAAATGTCACTGGTAGTGGACAATCTGTTGGAATGTGTTACAATAGAAATAAGTATGGAAAAAAAGAAAAATATAATTGTAAGTTGTGTATATAGGTCACCAAGTTCGAATATTGATACATTTAAGGAATGGATGGAAGAAACATTTACAATGACTAGTCAAAAAATTGTGTTCATCTGTGGGGATTTCAATATTGATTTGTTAAACCCAAAAAATCATAAAAGGACAGAGGATTTTATTAACACCGTGTTTAGTTTAGGGCTACATCCTCAGATTACTAGGCCCAGTCGAATAACGTCTCATTGCGCGACGCTAATAGATAATATATTTACAAATATTATACAAAATAATATAGTGAGTGGTTTACTGATTAATGATATCAGTGACAACCTACCAATTTTTATAGTGTATGATAATAACTATAGTTTAAAAAGACAAGATAAAAAAATATTCTTTAAGAGGGTCAGAACAGAAGAAACAATGGAGGCATTGAAAGTTGATTTGCTAGCACAAGATTGGACGTTTATGGATAACGAAAAAGATGTAGATAAAGCATATGAACAATTCCTAAAAATATTTAAACTATTATATGATAAAAACTGCCCAATCAAAATATTGAGCAGGAAACAAAGACAAAATGATAGACCGTGGATCTTTAAGGGATTGAAAAATGCTTGTAAAAAGAAAAATACATTTTATAGAGACTTTATGAAACACAGAACAATAGAGGCTGAAAATAGATATAAGAAATATAAGAACAAGTTAACGAATATTATGAGAATTTGTAAGAAAGACTATTATGCAAAACTACTAGATAACAACAAAAATAATATTAAAGGTATGTGGAACATCTTAAATAAAATAATTAAAAATAATACCAAACGGGATAATTATCCACATCATTTCACTGATAATGATGAAAACATCAATGATATGGAGGAGGTGGTTAATAAGTTTAATAAATTTTTTGTAAATGTGGGTCCAAACTTAGCAGAGCAAATTCCAGTTCCACAAACATTAGAAAGTAGATATAACAATTTAGTAGATAGAAATCCTAACTCAATATTTTTGACAGCAGTTGATGAAAAAGAAATAATAAATATTGTTAAAGAATGTAAAAACAAAACATCCACTGATCATGATGGAATAGATATATTAATTATAAAAAAAGTAATCGAGGGGATTGCCAAACCATTAATGAACATTTGCAATTTATCGTTTTTAACAGGTACATTTCCAACAAAAATGAAAATAGCAAAAGTTACTCCAATATATAAAAATGGAAACAGACACCAATTCACAAATTACAGGCCAATCTCTCTATTATCACAATTTGCAAAGATCCTTGAAAAATTATTTAATAATAGATTAGAGAAATTTATTGATAAAAATAAATTACTTTCAGATAGTCAATATGGATTTAGGAAAAAAAACTCAACAGCATTAGCATTAACAGAACTCATTGAAGAAATAACAAACGCTACAGATCAAAATAAATGTGCAGTTGGGGTATTTATTGATCTAAAAAAAGCATTTGACACAATAAATCATGAAATATTAATCAGTAAACTAGAACGCATGGGGATCAGGGGGGTAGTTTTAAATTGGGTAACCAGTTATCTGAGAGACAGACAGCAATTTGTGAAAATAGGAGAGCATTCATCTGAATGTTTGGGCATGAAATGTGGTATCCCACAGGGGTCAGTGTTAGGACCAAAGTTATTTTTACTTTATATTAATGATATTTGTAAAGTATCGGAAGTATTGAAGTTTGTACTATTTGCAGATGACACCAATATATTTGGTTCAGGAGACAACTTAAAGCTACTTTCAGAATTAATCACCTCAGAATTTAGGAAAATAAAACAATGGTTGGATATTAATAGATTATCGATAAATTTGAGTAAAACAACGTTCATGATATTTGGAAACTGTAAGCCAAATCAACAAGTACAAATACAGATAGAGGGGTTTAACTTAGAAAGAGTACATGAAAATAAGTTTCTCGGAGTAATCATAGATGAAAAGATCTGTTGGAAGCCTCACATAAAATACATTCAAACCAAACTGTCTAAAAGTATCGCAATTCTGGCTAGAGCTAAGTATATACTGGATGTTAAATCTCTTCGCATCTTGTATTGTTCATTATTGTTACCGTATTTGAACTACTGTGTAGAGGTGTGGGGAAGCACTTACCGATATTCACTACAGCCGTTAGTAATAATGCAAAAACGAGCTATGAGAATTATTCATAATGTTGGATTTTGTGAACATACAAATTCATTATTTTGGCAGTCGAGATTATTAAAATATTATGACCAAATTGAATATCAAATTGCTGTATTCATGTTTAAAGTAAGAAATAGACTATTGCCTGGGAATATACAAAAGATGTTTTTTGAGAGGGAGGGAGGGTACAACTTAAGGGGATGTGGAAACTTTAAGATTAATAGATTTAGAACAACAAGGAAAAGACTTTGTTTATCAATATGTGGAGTTAAATTGTGGAATAAAATAGATGAAAATTTAAAGCAATGCTCCAACATATTCCTCTTTAAAAAAATGTATAGAGAAAAAATTCTTAAGAAGTATCAAGAAGCACTGTAGGAAAATGGGAGCGCTCCTTTGTTAAGAGTTATAACATTTGTTAGTGGTTATTTTGAATTTATGCATGTATGTATATGGCATGTGGAGGTATGTGTATGTGTCGGTGGATATAGGGGTATAGGTATATATATATGGGTGTATGTATGTATAAATACAAATGTGTACATGAGTATGTATATGTGTTGATGTATATATGTGTATGAGTAGGCGTAGGCATATGCATGTTATTTAAGGAAAAATAATAATTAAAGGGGTAGGAGTATATAAGTTTTACTTCATCCTACTCCTTTTTCGTTCATGGGATAGAATTAATTAATTTTTTTTGTCTTTCACCTTTATTTGTTTCTTTTGATAATGTCTGAATATTTTTGTATTTATATTTCTCTCATGTTCGAAAATAAACAAATAAAACTAAACTAAAACATATTTACTGCATATTTCAACTCATGCAGATAACCTCTGAACCAGCAATTCGACTTTTTATTCACCACACAACACAACGCAACACAATGCAGAGTGGTAGCCGAGCCGTGGTGACAGAGACACGCGAGCCCAAACCGGCTACACTGACAGGCACATAGGCAGTACAGAGACAATAAATACAGAAAGAGCGTAACATACTGCACAAACACGACATAATGCCGACAAACACACTGGCATCATCTTAGCCATCTGTATCATGAAGTGTGATACAAACAGGTTGCCTGATAAGTGTTGGATAGCAGTGACGAGACCAAACCCTGAGGTGAGGATGGCAACTGCAGATATAGTGAGTGAGAGCAGGTGTGAGCCTGAGGAATGATGGGAAGGTTAGTGACTGTGACAGATGATAGGCTTGTTCGACTTCCCCTAGCGATGCGCAGAGCGATCGGCGGCTGACTTGAAGCAGTGCATGCCGGTTAGAAATGTTGTCCGACTTGAGACAGCGCCGACAGCACGTGACTGTGACGTATGTCAACAAAGTACCGCGAGAGCGATTCGAGAGCAGCCGGCTGATGCAGCCGGTGCAGATTCTCAAGGGGGGCTGCAGGTGGATGCAAGAGCTCTGATGACGACACAGCTGATCCACGATTGGCCGATTCACCGCATGACAGCGAACACGTGTGTTTTGTGTTTATTCTAAAACCTTACTTTATGCTAATGCTCACAAATCATTTATTTATAACAGTAAAACCTCTTTTCATGTAGCCGCGATGTTATATCATCATGTTTATCAAACTAAAACTGATAAAAACCGTTGATAACACTTCATTGATAGTGTAGGTTTATATGTTGAACATTAATCTTGTCCAAATAGACGCTTTATTAAACAGTACATAAAGTATTGGATGAAAATATCATTTGAAACATCTGTGTATTTGAGAAATGCTGCATTTATTTAACTTCAGCTGTGATAAAGTTTGCAAACGCAGTGCAAGCGTCACCACGGGAAGCAGAAAGTGTCCGACTTCACATCTCCGTTTGCAGCTCCTCCCCGCCTGCACTCGGCTACTCTCGCCGATCGCATCCATCCAGCCGCAGCCGATGTCGAACACACCTATAGAGTCAGTGAAAGGCTTCTGTATCATAGAGACAGCACTAAACGATGTTAATTAACAAAGATTCGGGAGGAGGGCTTTCAGATAATTGACACAGGTGGATAGCACTCAGCTAATCAACGAGAGGTGCATATATATACACAGCAGTCTTACCTCCATTCTGTTGACAGTTTATCAGCATCCCTCCTCCACCCCTTCTCCACATTTTGCTCTTTTAGTTCTAACCACTTACACGAAAAGGGGGGGGGGGGGTACTCTGGGTTCGGGCCAAGTTCGAGCTCGAATCCCTCCCCCCGGACAGCACGCCAAATACGCATTTATATTACTCTATATAATTATATGTAAGTGTGAACTCGTGAAACACTCAGATGGTCAGATCAGAGGAATGATGGGAAGTGTAGTGTTAGTGACTGTGACAGATATAGAGTCAGTGAAAGGCTTCTGTATCATAGAGTCAGCACTAAACACTCAGATGGTCAGATCAGAGGAAGTTAATAAACCACAGGAGGAGCTGATGATGATAAAGGAAGAGATGTGGCTATATAAAGAACAGAAAGACTGACAGAAACAGAAAATGGCTGATAAGTGTGATCTGTGTCTGCTGGGACTGATCGTTCTCTCTTCTCTTCCCTCAGGTAAACACATCTGTTTATCTATAAGATATCAGAAAAGATCTGTATGATGTGAACATATTCAAAAACTGAGTGTGGCAAGTGTTTGGGAAACTATTGCTGAAAGTCATGTCATGGTGTTTGGTTCATTCTGTTTTATTCCTGAATTCACTGATATTTGTCATAATTACTGCTTCGCTCCTACTTCCTGCTTTGCTACTGTTCGGACGCTCTTGCTTACTGCTCTGCACTTTGCTCTATCGCTTCTATATTTTATCTCATGACTTCAACTTCAGCAAATCAATCACAGTGTTCAAACAACAAAGCTTGACTTTAATGATAAAACCTGAAACTCTGGAGACTGGATTACTACAAAAAAGCGAACATTTCATCTGACCAGCCTCTCCCTTCCATCAGCTTACATTCCGGAAAGGAAAACATAGCTGCCTACTATCGAAAGGATAAGAAAATGCCTCTTTTAGTTCAAGAATCTACTTGCTGCACAAACTGCCACAGACTTTCACAACGGATTGCAGTTCTTCAAACAAAGTTATTTGCGGAACTACCAAACCAGACAAATCACACAGCAGAGCTTCATCACGAATGTCCTCTGCACACAGCTGGTGAGTCCCATAAATTTAGTGCTACTCAACAGATAGAGAAACAAGAAACTGATCGACACACTAATCGATGGCACAAACAGGGGGCAAGACCCAAACGCACTCGAGACGTCAGATTGACACAAGCTTCATATATTGCTGCCGTTGCATGCTCTACCCCAGACACAAGGATTGCAAACACTAGTTTCCGACCACCATCTATACATCTTGAAAACAGATTTAAAGTATTAATGAATGAGGGTGATGAATCCCAAAATGTGATGAATGTGATCGAACACAGATTAAATCAGCCCCAACGGAAGAACGATATTCAGAAAGAGCAGTCAGAACTCATTAAAAGGGATTTCAATGAACTTTTTGAAACACTTTAATTTAAAACTTAATTAAAACACTTTAAAACTGTAATTTCAGCCATTCATCAGTGGACCACTGCCAGCAAGAGGAACAAATAGATTCTCACGGTTGCTTGGGCTTAATACATGGCTGCAAAAAACCTGCATGATGAAGGGAGTGAATTTCATCGACAACTTTAATCTCTTCGGGAGTCAGAGACAATTCATCCTTCAGCTGTGTGTTTTAACCCACTCAACCTAATACAGAGTATGGACGACCACAGGACTTCATTTCAGCAGCTGAAGGGACATGTGGCTGACACATCCCACAAGGACAATGATAAGACCACACCGCCACAACAACAAATGCACACGGACACAATCGCAGCTGAGCCCTGCTCACAGAGCTCACCTCAGACAGACTATGAAGGATTAGAACTGCTCCAAGATTCAGCACCTAAGGATGATTTTCTGGAAAATGGACAGGGAAGCCAGGACAACATACTTCAGCTTCCGATAACACCAGAGGAACAGCCCCTCTCACCGGACATGTCTTTCCTCTCTCCAGCATCCCCGCATCTGAGCTTCTAAGAGAAAATGGAGGACTTGGTTCATGCTGGAATCAGACTATCACACTCGATCGCTGTGAGCCCCCAAATATCGACCAAAAATCGTCGAGCCCCACAACCACCAAACCCTGTGGGCCCAGCTCGCCCTCACCCTCGCCCTCGCCCTCCTCCTGTGAGATTTCTTTGGTCACAACGCCAGGGCCCACACCATCCTCCATCTGTTGTGGGTGAACCAAAAACAACTGATTCCAGCTCTCAGTGATGTGTTTTGGATCCCCACTATGATAACAGTACCTTTATCAAATGTTTACAAAACAAGGGGGAACCCAGTGTGCCTGCCTCTTTCTCTATCTCTGTTCTGTTACGTGAAAGAAAGTCTAAGGCCTTGTCAGGCCGTTTAACAAACCAATATAATCTGCTGCCTGTTATTCGTCAAAATAGGATAAATGTGGAGAAAAAAATATTACTGTTAAGTTAGCACTTTTAAACATCCGTTACTTAAGAACAAATCATTTCTAGTCAATGACTTAATAACCACTAACAACTAGGGGTGTCCCCGACTAAGGATTTACACATTCAAATCAGAATTTTCGAATCTCTTTATGGTCGACCAAAAGTCGAATCATCTATGTGTGTGTGTGTAAACCATAGAGTGGAAAAAACCCCCAGCATAAACGGGTTGGGAAAGGCAGGACACTAGTCAGTAAGAGGCTAAGACTATTTTTATTTGACTTTACACACGGCACACAGCCACCACTTTTAATAAAGTGATCAAAACTAGGCAACGCTACACATTCATTAATTAACCGTTCTCTTATAACATTTAAAAGCCGCGCTCGAAACACAGAACATCACACAAATATATAAAATAACATTTTGATAAATAAACCTAAAAAAAATACCTGCCTACAGAGGAAAAGAACACTTGGAGTGCGTTTATATGCACGTTCTTAAGCCGATTGTGTCTGAAGGGGGTCGCACACCGGACTGACGCTCAGCGCCGTGTCTCAGGTAACGTTATCTCACTTCAGGCAGACGTGTGTTCGAATTTTAAAGGCGACACGTCTTTATAACACTAATATTGAGCACCCACATATTGCCAAAATGGTATGATCTTAGTTTCATAACACCCGCGAAGATTCGACCATGAGATCAGTGGTTATATATTTAAATGTGTTATGCGATATTCGTACTCTATAGTATCATGTTTTCATGCCATTTAGTATTTTTTACTAATGCCTTATGCATCAGAATCCAGCTAGTTATCAGATAAGTTATTTTATTACCATTGTCTTTTTTATTTAGTTTTCCTTTTTTATTTTTGGCATAAAAAAATATATCGATTGAAGCTTATTGTCATTGCTTCTTCCCTACAGATAAAATCCAATCATGTTCTTTGTAGGAATTATGTGTGCACAAAACTCGGGTGTAAATTGAAGAGGCCTAGAGTAACTAAGAAACCAATGGCATTGTATAAGAAAAAGTGTCCATTTATTGTGATAGATACATTACATAGATACATTTGTACATTAGCCTTATTTGGGTATTATATATGCACAAATCCCTATGTAATTCAAGAGGTCAATTTACACAGAGTACCATTTTATGTATTCATAAATTCTGTGGAACAGATGTAACCATGCAAAACCTTATGAAAATAAGTAAATAAAATAAAGCCTAACATCATGTACACATAAAATTCCTTGTTCTAACTCTTTCACACACCGACTAATCCCAGGTAAGTAAACCTCAAATACCTGAAATCACACAATAAAAAGCTGATATTTGCTGATATTGAGTTGGGATACGGGTAAAGTTAGGGTCAGGTGTGTTGATATGGGTAAGTTTAAGGGTGGAGTTAGGGTCAGGTGTGGTGATATGGGTAAGTTTAAGGTTGAAGTTAGGGTCAGGTGTGGTGGTGTGGGTAAGTTTAAGGGTGGAGTTAGGGTCAGGTGTGGTGATATGGGTAAGTTTAAGGGTGGCGTTAGGGTCATGGTGTGGTGATATGGGTAAGTTTAAGGGTGAAGTTAGGGTCAGGTGTGGTGGTGTGGGTAAGTATAAGGTTGAAGTTAGGGTCAGGTGTGGTGATATGGGTAAGTTTAAGGGTGGAGTTAGGGTCATGGTGTGGTGATATGGGTAAGTTTAAGGGTGAAGTTAGGGTCAGGTGTGGTGGTGTGGGTAAGTATAAGGTTGAAGTTAGGGTCAGGTGTGGTGATATGGGTAAGTTTAAGGGTGGAGTTAGGGTCAGGTGTGGTGGTGTGGGTAAGTTTAAGGGTGGAGTTAGGGTCATGGTGTGGTGATATGGGTAAGTTTAAGGTTGAAGTTAGGGTCAGGTGTGGTGATATGGGTAAGTTTAAGGGTGGAGTTAGGGTCATGGTGTGGTGATATGGGTAAGTTTAAGGGTGAAGTTAGGGTCAGGTGTGGTGGTGTGGGTCAGTTTAAGAATAGAGTTAGGGTCAGGTGTGGTGGTGTGGGTCAGTTTAAGGGTAGAGTTAGGGTCAGGTGTGATGGTGTGGGTCAGTTTAAGGGTAGAGTTAGGGGCAGGTGTGGTGGTGTTGGTCAGTTTAAGGGTAGAGTTAGAGGCAGGTGTGGTGGTGTGGGTCAGTTTAAGGGTAGAGTTATGGTCAGGTGTGGTGGTGTGGGTCAGTTTAAGGGTAGAGTTAGGGTCAGGTGTGGTGGTGTGGGTCAGTTTAAGGGTAGAGTTAGGGTCAGGTGTGGTGATATGGGTAAGTTTAAGGGTAGAGTTAGGGTCAGGTGTGGTGATATGGGTAAGTTTAAGGGTAGAGTTAGGGTCATTTTGTGGTGATATGGGTAAGTTTAAGGGTAGAGTTAGGGTCAGGTGTGGTGATATGGGTAAGTTTAAGGGTAGAGTTAGGGTCAGGTGTGGTGATATGGGTAAGTTTAAGGGTAGAGTTAGGGTCAGGTGTGGTGATATGGGTAAGTTTAAGGGTAAAGTTAGGGACAGGTGTGGTGGTGTGGGTCAGTTTAAGGGTAGAGTTAGGGTCAGGTGTGGTGATGTGGGTCAGTTTAAGGGTAGAGTTAGGGACAGGTGTGGTGGTGTGGGTCAGTTTAAGGGTAGAGTTAGGGACAGGTGTGGTGGTGTGGGTCAGTTTAAGGGTAGGGTTAGGGTCAGGTGTGGTGGTGTGGGTCAGTTTAAGGGTAGAGTTAGGGACAGGTGTGGTGGTGTGGGTCAGTTTAAGGGTAGAGTTAGGGACAGGTGTGGTGGTGTGGGTCAGTTTAAGGGTAGAGTTAGGGACAGGTGTGGTGATGTGGGTCAGTTTAAGGGTAGAGTTAGGGACAGGTGTGGTGGTGTGGGTCAGTTTAAGGGTAGAGTTAGGGTCAGGTGTGGTGATATGGGTAAGTTTAAGGGTAGAGTTAGGGTCAGGTGTGGTGATATGGGTAAGTTTAAGGGTAGAGTTAGGGTCAGGTGTGGTGATATGGGTAAGTTTAAGGGTAGAGTTAGGGTCATTGTGTGGTGATATGGGTAAGTTTAAGTTTAAGGATAGGGTTAAGTGTAAGGGAAATGTCAACTGTGTAATTACAAATGTAAGTACAGAAATTAATTACAGACGTAATTACATGCAGGTATTTTTTAAAATTTAAGTACAATGTAAAAACATGTATGTACACAATAAGTGCATTGTATTAAATGATTAATTACAATGTTAGTACATAGTAGTTAAGGCCACCTAATATAAAGTGGGTCCATATTTCTGTAACTCTTATCTTGTCGTTATAATCACACATCAAGTCAAGGCAAGTTTATTTGTATAGCACATTTCATACACAATGACAATTCAAAGTGCTTTACATAGATATTAATTAAAATAGCAATAACATATGCATAAGAAAAAGAATGCTATGTATAAAAAAATAAACAGTTGTAAAGAGAATTAAAAAAAAATTAAAAATTAAAAATTAAATAAAATAAAAAATAAAAAATAAAGGATACAATTATAATAAATAGAACCCTATCTGCCTGATTCTAAATATGGGTATCTGAGATGGAAGAGATGGAGCAGGTTCACAATGTCTCCTGGACCTTACAAGTTGGTCTAAGACGGGCTTGTAACACTCAGCCTGGTAAAGGCAGTTTACACAAATATCATGGTTTTTTAACCCTTTTTTAAAAGGTGCTCAAATAAATTTCTCACAACAATCACTTAGATATTAACCCAAAGTGTATTGAACAAGCAACCCCAAACCCCCAATATATACAAAAATATATTTACAATATAAACAAAGGTAAGAAAAAATGCATAGAAAATTCTGTTCAAGTCCTGTGTGTGTGTGTGTGTGTGTGTGTGTGTGTGTGTGTGTGTGTGTGTCGAATCGGCCTCACCGGTACAGTTTATAGTCCGGGAGCTCGATGAAGAAGAGCGTTATTCTGTGTTGGATCCCCAACGAGAAATATTCCACGCTTATTTCCTAAGGGAGATAAACATCCACAGACTGAGACAACCAAACTCTTGTGTGTCGATCAATCAAACACGTAATCCAGTATTACTGAGAGCGTCCTCTCTCCAGCGCCGGTAAGCCGGCTTCTTTTATCCGATGTGCCACATCAGCTGTCAGGCCCTATGACGTCACCGGGGATTCCCTGATGCTCCCGACGGAAATCACACGTGAGTAAGAATGGGAACAACCACTTATACGGGCTAAAAAACGACAAGGAGAAATACATATACAAAACAGCTGTCTTGTGTTCATAATTAAAATGAATTAACGGCAGTCTATATATCTCCCTTTTATGTGGCCACGCTACAGGCTACTGTAGGGGTCGTGACCTTTGCTCCTGTAGGGGTCGTGACCTTTGCCCCGCAGCACTCCTCTCCTTTTCCAATCTCTTCCAGTCAGACAGCCCTAACCAAAAATAATAATCAACAGATGCACAAGAAATAGAAATATACAGTTGTTAAGAGAATTAAAAATAATTAAATAATTAAAACCAAAGATAAGAACAACGGTAAACAAAAACAGTTATAAAAAGATGATGCATAGATAAGATAAGGTGCAATCAGTGGGACGTACAGTGGCTCAGTGCTCATTCAGTAAATGCACCGCTAAACAGATGTGTTTTGAGTCTGGATATGAATGTGGCTACTGTTGGAGCACATCTGATCTGTTCAGGAAGCTGTCTACTGTATGCAAATGAGTTCCACAGGGGAAAGAAGGGTGGGCCACACTGTGTGCCCCCTCTGATGCCAGCAGCCAATAGCCACACTGGAATGGAGAAGCGCCAAATTGCAATCTCCTCCTATTCGGAAAAGGATAAAGGTGCCCTTTCAACAGACACGCCTTGTTCTGAGTCTCCCGCGAGAGACAAACAGTTCACCAAGTTCTAAGTCTCCCCATGCGAGAGACAAACAGTTCACCACGTTCTGAGTCTGTCTGGTGAGGATGAGGCTGTGACAAAGCAAACAAGTTCTGAGCCTCTGGTTTAATCAGAGAGACAACACAAGATCCGAGGATCTGAATCTACAGCTTGTGAGGCAGCAACAGATACGACAACGTTCTGAGCCTCCAGCCTGTGAGGAAAGAGACATTAACCAACACTACGTTCAGAGTTTTAGTCCAGCGAGACGACTACTGGCCGTCCCGAGTCTCCATGCTAAAGAGACCAGAGCAGATTGACCAACTTCTGAGTGTCTGGCCCAAAGAGGCAGAAGACACACAGAGACATATGCAACAAGGTTCAACTCAGGAGAGCAAACCTTTACTTCAAGGTTCCTTCATCTCCGTGTTCCAGATTAAGGACCTTCTGCTCCTACTTCAGGGCCTCATCTGCTTGTTCCAGATTAAGGACCTTCTGCTCCTACTTCAGGGCTTCATCTGCTTGTTCCAGATTAAGGACCTTCTGCTCCTACTTCAGGGCTTCATCTGCTTGTTCCAGATTAAGGACCTTCTGCACCTACTTCAGGGCCTCATCTGCTTGTTCCAGATTAAGGACCTTCTGCACCTACTTCAGGGCCTCATCTGCGTGTTCTAGATTAAGGACCTTCTGCACCTACATCAGGGCCTCACCTGCGTGTTCTAGATTAAGGACCTTCTGCACCTACTTCAGGGCCTCATCTGCGTGTTCTAGATTAAGGACCTTCTGCTCCTACTTCAGGGCCTCATCTGCTTGTTCCAGATTAAGGACCTTCTGCTCCTACTTCAGGGCCTCATCTGCGTGTTCCAGATTAAGGACCTTCTGCTCCTACTTCAGGGCCTCATCTGCTTGTTCCAGATTAAGGACCTTCTGCTCCTACTTCAGGGCTTCATCTGCTTGTTCCAGATTAAGGACCTTCTGCTCCTACTTCAGGGCTTCATCTGCTTGTTCCAGATTAAGGACCTTCTGCTCCTACTTCAGGGCTTCATCTGCTTGTTCCAGATTAAGGACCTTCTGCTCCTACTTCAGGGCCTCATCTGCGTGTTCCAGATTAAGGACCTTCTGCTCCTACTTCAGGGCCTCATCTGCTTGTTCCAGATTAAGGACCTTCTGCACCTACTTCAGGGCCTCATCTGCGTGTTCTAGATTAAGGACCTTCTGCACCTACTTCAGGGCCTCATCTGCGTGTTCCAGATTTTAGGACCCTTTGGTGCCCCAGGAGATCAGCATCCCACAGATCTTTGTGTTCAAGGCTGTTGAAACGGATTACAGCTCCTTTCCCCACTGAATTGTCTCCCAGAAAAACCAGTGGAAGAAGTCATCACCATCGGACTGCTTACTCAACCACGTGGAACGTAAATATCACTTAACCAAACCTCTTTTTAGAGACCTTGGCATTGCTGTATATTATCAGTATATGATTTTCTAATTTACATTAGAGGTAATATAACTGATGCTAGTTAATAAGAAATAATCTTTCGTTTATTTGTTTGATGCATAATAAGGTTCTTCACCTTAGTTTCAGAGAAACAACAGTTTATCTTTCCATAAGATAACGTAACTCTTCTATAACCACACTTAACTTACTCACATGTATTTTATACATCTTATGCACTTTATTCCTTTATCATTCATTGTATTCATTTAGTAGTTGTGTTAAATGTTCTGTTTATCTTTTGTTAATAAAATCTATTTTATTACAATTGTGTCTTCCTTGTGCTTATACTATAGAAGAGGCACTAAAGAAATCTCACCATTGTTTCAGATAAATCAGCTGACCAACTCTCCCCACTTTGCATTAATTCTGAATGACTGGACAGCCTCCTGTTCAGAGTGTTCTCATACAGCCAAGGTAAAAGACCTTGACTAGTGTCCCAAACTACGAGGGGGGAAGGTGGTCATCTGATGTACTCATAACCACACCTTAAAGGGTTACTTCACTGCTTTTTCTTATTAAACTATGTTATTCCTTTAACTAAAACAAGTTGATACATGCCTCTCTTGTCTCAGTGCATGCGCTTAATCTCTCTGACGTGCGGTGACATTCTGATAGCATTAGCTTAGCCCACTAAGCCCAGTTCATTCACTATGGAACCAAACAGAGATCAAGTTAGAAGCGACCAATCAACTCCACGTTTCCCCTATTTAAATACAGTTACACGAATAGTTGAACGATCAATTATGGTGACAAAATAAAACGTGCCGCTTTTCTAATCGGATTAAAAAGGACAACTATAATGTATGGTGGAATAGCACTTCTGAGAATACTTCGGCTCGGTGCAGTAAAAAGTCCCGGCCGAAACATCTCCCCTCACATCTCCCCCTCACCCTCTCATTTCTGTCAATACGAGGAGATGTAAGGAAAGATGTTTCGGCCGGGACTTTTTTCTCCACCGAGCCGAAGTACTCTCAGAAGTGCGATTCCGCCATACATTATTTTTCTCCTTTTTAATCCGATTAGAAAAGCGCCACGTTTTATTTTGTTAAGCACCGGCTCGTCCTCACGGCCCAATCACAGCCACCGGACTGATATTCAAATCAACTCTCACTCATGATATATGGATTAAATATTGGAAAGATGATGAAAGCAGGAAGATCCAAACCTACAGGAGTGACGTTTACTGACTATTGACTGCTAAGATCCTCAGAGAGTCAGGACAACTGAAGAATGGAAAGAGTGTGTGAGTGAAGGAGGTTGAGAAAGAGTGAAGACGTTTTTTAGTTACAGGATCAGAGAATGACACCGTTCCTCTGTCATAGTCCAGACACACTCTCACGCGCTCAAGCATCTGATTAACAGGAAAACCATAATCTAAAGAGAGTCCACCCTGATTATACTCCACACACCCGACATCATCATTGTTGAAGAAACCTGACCCCTTCCTCTGGTTTAATGCTGTAGTTACTCCAAGAGTCCACCAGTAATTCTCTTTAACCTCCACATCCCAGCTGTGTGTTCCTGAGTTAAAACCCTCTGAACCCAGAACACAGAGATGATGGTCAAATCTCTCTGGATTATCAGGAAGAGATTGATCGTTCCTGCTGTATCTCACACTGGTCAGATCATCAGACAGGACGAGATGTGAATTCGCTGTTTTTGGATCCAGAATCACAGGAGCTGATGAGACACAATCAACAGGTCAGATTCTGATCTTCATATCATGATCAAGACTGAGCACACACACAGATTATTATGGATAGATTATGAAGACAGCGCCGGTGTGTGTGGCTTGCCATCTTCCGCCTGCCTGTCTGTTTATTATTGCTCTGTTTTTATCTCTATCTTTCAACATGTTTCACTTGCTCTTGTCTATGACAAGCAAACATTATTTGGTATCAAAATTCTGTCGAAGTATTGATCAGGCAGGATCTAAGGGAATCTGGGTCCAGTCTTCCTCCACTTTTGTCCAATATTCCGGAAAGTTTACGTCGGTTAAAAAACTTGTTTACTAAGTTTAAGTTTATTAAGTAACTCTGGTTACTTTAAATTTGCTGTGTGTGTTTGAGTTTGATATATCTTGCTTTCTGTACAACACCTTGGGCAACTGCAATTGAATTAAATAGTGCTTTATAAATAAAATGCATGAAATTATTAATTATGATCCTGTTGATCAAACATCTCAGATCTTCTGCTGTCAGACTCACTGTTGTGGACGATGTCCTGCATCTTCTTCCAGACTCTGAACTGCAGGTTGCCCAAGTACCGTGGCACATGAATCAAAGCTCCAGAAGCCATCCGTGGATCCGGCTGTGATCTCTGGACTCTGGAAGAACATTCAGGAGTCAGAACTGCAGTGGCTTTGGATCAGAACCAGAGAGACCAGAGACAGGAGCAGATCACTCACCTTTCCATTGAGACTGGCACTGCATGAAAAGTGGGATTTTCGTCAGTAAGCGGCACTGTAGATTGTCGTGGAAGATCAGGTTTACGACTGTACACGGCAGTTTGCAGGCGACACCGAAAACTGCCGTGAATTGTCAGAAATTGACGTGGGCCTTGCTTGGCAGTTGTCCCCCCCAAGACCCCCCTTCCCTTAACTCCAGGGGAGGCTTTAACATGTAAATGAACATGCTGTGAGCTATACAAATGCAAATCAGGGTAGCAGGAGTTTTAACCCATGTGACATTTAAAAGGTATTAACTTCCTTCTAAGAAAATCTCTTAGATAGATCAGGCTCAGTATAGCCTAATTGTAAAATCTTAACCTTAAGCTTGAATTTATATATTTGATGAAAGTATTCTAGATTATTTATTGTGTGTCATTTGCAATCAGTCCCCGTGAATTCAGTGCGACTCGCAATTTTGACCAATCACCACAACTTTTACCAATCATTGCGGTCTCCTGCTAATAAGCGGCGTCATACATCAGCAAACTTTATATATTATATATCATTGCCTGTCAAAATTAACGTGTTAACGCAAATTAATTTTAAGGGCACTACATATATATATATATATATATATATATATATATATATATATATATATATATATATATATATATATATATATATATATATATATATACATACAGGGGTTGACATTAACTTTTTTGCTCACCGGCCACCGTGGCTAGTGGTTTTCCAAAGTTACTAGCCACTCAGCATTTTCACTGGCCACAATTTTGCTGTTTGGAAATTACATTGTATATGTTTAAAGTTGACTTTGGCATATATAAATTACTTGATTTTGAATCATTTTACTTTATTTAGAAGATTTAAAACCCTTTCAAACTTTCAAATGCAGAATGACCCCCCAAATCTTGTATATCAGCTGGGATGTGCAGGTGGGCAAGGGGTGGGCAATATAATAGATTATAATAGAATATAATAGGCTAATATGAGAACGGTAATATGACAGGCTATGAGTTATTTTAGTTAGGATATATATATATAATTTAAAAAATACCCTAAGCAAATTACAAAAACAATAGTTATTAAAAATAAAATAAAAATTCTGATACTAATACGACACAATGTAATTTATTTAATATAATTGTCATTGGATACGACTTTCATCGAAAAGAATGTAACAAAATGTGGGCGTGGTCTGTGTTGTGAAATGAAACCACATTAAAAAATTCCCTTAAACTGCGTTTGAAACATACAGCAAAGCTGCGACCGAGGAAAACACAGAGCCTGATATTATGCAAACATTTACCAATAATGTGGAAAACGTTTTAAATCTGTTCAGTGGAAAATCCGCTGTGACGAATCTGTCCTCGTCTAACATCTGCTGTAAATCCAGGTAAAACTAGCTGCGTGCACGCGCCCGTCCCCAGATAACATGATCCCCAGTTGATCCGTAACACCGGCGGGTAGAAACAGCTGAATGCAATCAGTGGGCTATCTCGTCAGCTTGTTTGCTGCCGATTTTAACGAGCAGTTAACTTTAGTAATCTCCAGGTTGCTGTCCATAGATGATAGGTTGCTTGCTTTGGAGTCGAAAAACTGTGTGGAAGATACTAACTTTAAGAAGAGAAGACGAGTGCCTAAGAGAAGACCAGTCCTAAGATTGCGGTAAGACTGTTATCTAAGCTAAAGTAACCTAAAGCAAAGCTTTTTAAGTAGCACAAGCTGAAATTAGCCTTGTAAAAGAACAAATGTAAGTTGC
This sequence comes from Pseudorasbora parva, assembly GCF_024679245.1. Lineage (NCBI taxonomy): Eukaryota > Metazoa > Chordata > Actinopteri > Cypriniformes > Gobionidae > Pseudorasbora > Pseudorasbora parva. Next base: position 890,343 of record NC_090173.1, on the reverse strand, counting down.
TTTATAAAAGTGTTTTCTTTTTCTGGTCATTTTACAGGAAGCAGTACGCCGTCTTCACAACTTCGTCATAACACTCATTTAATTGTTTTCCAGCTGCATGTAAGACATAGAGACAGTACGCAGGAGCTTCAGGTACAAACATCCAGTTCTTGCATCGCAAGCAGAAGCTGTGAAGAGTTCAGCTCGGAGTCGATTGAGAAGAAAGAGGGTAAGCTTTATTAGATTAGATCCGTTTTTGGTCAGTGTGACTATTTTTCAGGTGCATTTTACGCAGTACATCGCGCAATACTGATTGTCTTTATTGTTTGTTTTTTACAGCTGCTACAAGCAAGAAAGAGTGTGTTAGCTGAGGATGAGGTGGGCCTTTGGAAGTGCGCTACCATAGACCTGATGAGGAAGACGGCATCGTTCGCGCGGTGTCTGAATGGACTGTTTGACCAGCCAGGAGCTCGCCGAGCTCTGTGCCACGCTGCAATCGAGATTAGAGGCGATTCCAAAGAACAGGGCAACGCATGACAGACGTCTGAAAAATGGACTTAAAACAGACAGAATGGCGCTACCTACAGCTCTGAAGCGGAAAACAGAGACTTCATGGTGCTGTAGGATTTTGGGCTTCTCGTGAGCTTCCTATTGTTGTGTGGGCAGATCTCACACGTTTTGCATTTGGTTGTGTGTTTGTTCTAATAAAGCTCTTTCTTTGAATAAACTGCACTTCCCTGGCATATTTTCCTTTCCTCAATAAATGAATGTCCTTGATGGTTATAATAGCGTAGTCCATAGGATAACAATGACATGAATATAAAACATAATAGCATATCACATGACTATGAATATATACACAATTAAAAATTAATATGCAAATCATAATTTTATATATGTGTGTAAAATTATTATAATTTGGGGGTTTAAATTTATTAATTTATTACCCAGGTTGACCAATAGTAACAGATCTGCCAACCAATCACGAGTGATATTTCTTGTTTCAATGTAGTAGTTTCAACCAATACTGAGTGAGGAAATTCAAGCCATTCCGGCAAGGCGCCGCCCAGAGCTGCTATTCATATGCTAATTAGAGCCATTAGCGCCGGCGCCAGCATGCCTCCGCAAGCTCCAAATACGTCATGGTTCGTTTCCGTCAATATGTGGCACAGACGAACGCGACGTTCACAGGCTGTAAACTGACGTTAATTGTCGAAAATCAGGGAGATTTCCGGCCGTTTACGGGGACGAAAATCCCACTTTTCATGCAGTGTGGAATCTCCTGCAGAACAAACACACCATTAATCATCAAGAACTCAATCAATGAACCAATGATCAACCAATGATCCGAAATCAGACCTTCAGAAAGCAGACGTCACTGGCTCTCATCATCTCCTCCATGTCTTTGATTGTGTGTAAAAGAGCTGAGATGTGTGTGTTCATCACCTCCAGCTTCTCCTTCGTCATCTGCTTCTTCTGCTCCTCTTTCTCCCTCAGTGTAGTGATTGTAGCTTCTTCTTCATCTCTGAGAAACTGATGAAGCTTCTCAAACTGCTGTTTAATCTGACGCTCTGTGTGCTCAGCTTGAGCCTGAAATCACATCACATTCACTTCAGTCATCTCGAGGCACACACATCAACACTTCACATCATTCATATCAGAGAGAAACTTCCATAGCCGACATATAACGGATCCAGAAGCAGACGCTGCTCGTCATTTACAGAAATAATCAACTTAAATATCATATCATAACTGTATGTAGAGATTCAACAGCTGTGATGAAATGACTCTTGACTCTGTTTCCTCACCTTGATGTGTTGAGCGGTTTTCTCAAACTCTCCTTTAATGTTTTTATTGTGTTGAAGTTTCTCCTGTAAGGACTTCAGTGCTGTATCGTGGGTTTTAACAGACCAGCTTAAAAATGTAATGATGCATCAATAAATTATATATTCATTATCTACTAATCGTTTGATCATCATTTGTTCATGATTAACAATTGTTTATTGAGATAATGATACACTGACATTTCAGTGATTAATAATATATTAACTAGTAACTTAACCATTTACTAAGGATCTGTTTGATTATTTTATGATATGATATTTTTTAAAGATAATTTACCACAGATTTGCAAAATGTTAGCATATTATACTTAATTATTTATGAATATATAATTAGTTTATCATTATCTTATAACTTGTAAATAATTTATAACTAAACCTAAAAAATATAAAAAAGTAACATTTATGAAATGCATAGTCATGTTTCATAAATCATTAGTTAATTATTTACTAATCACTTGTAAATGACTTGTAACTGAATTTACAAAACATTCATAAAATGTTAGCATATCACTTGATAATCATTTATGAATGTTTAGTAAATGATTAGTTCATCATTAACAAACTACTTATAAATGACTTACAACTGAACGTTATTATAAAGTGTAAAGTGTATAAAGTGTTATAAATAATTAATTAGGCCATATTTAATTCTATAAACTATCCAAATCAAACTAGCCAAATCAAATTTTGTTGCAATAATGTTCTGTTTAACACCGTGAAGCTGCTTTGAAACAATCGTCATTGTAAAAGCGCTATATAAAAAATAAAGTTGACTGTGAGTTTAGGTAACACAATTGATCAGTTTGAGGCAGTAACTTATAAACACATAGCCAAAGACACTTGCATAGACGAAAAAGGTAAACAAAAGTTTATTGAACTATTCGAAACACACAAACTAATGAAAAAACACATTCCTACAGTTACTGGGAAAGGGATGTTTGTTAATGGAATCTCATTCAGACACGATTTCTTAGCCACAACCTGAGAACCAATATACTAACACGTTAACCTTCTGTGGTCATTGAAAATCCCTTCTGACTCCTTCTGACTCTCTGTGGTCATTAAAAATCCCAGAATGTCCTTCGATAAAGAGTAGGGGTGTAACCCCGGCATCCTGGCCAAATTTGCCCATTGGCCGCTGTCCATCATGGCCTCCTAATAATCCCCATATAATGATTGGCTTAATCACTCTGTCTCCTCTCCACCAATCAGCTGGTGTGTGGTGAGCGTTCTGGCGCAATATGGCTGCCGTCGCATCATCAGGTGGATGCTGCACATTGGTGTTGGTTGAGGAGATTCCCCCTTCAATGTAAATCGCTTTGAGTGTCAAGAAAAGCACTATATAAAAATGTAATAAATTATTATTATTATTATTATTATCTTAGTTTTTTTGCTTACATACAATTTTTACCAGTTCAGCCAGAATGAAGAGTCATGTACTTGCATTTGAATGCTCCTACGAGCATGGGTTCCTCTTAGCACGGTGTTGCTTGGCTGGTAGTCAGTTGTTGTGCTCAAAAGGGACGGAGTTGGTTTTGCTCGGAGGACGCTGCGTGCAGGCAGGAAAGGCCTGCACGATCAAAGCAGAAGTCACCGCAAAACCATGGCAGTCAGTATAAGCACGAAGCAAAACAGAAAGCAAAGATATCTTGTTGCCCGGGAGTTTAAAATGGGCCCAAAGATCCTTCCTTGGGGGTTTCTCCGGCCAATGAGATATTGTTGTGAGCGGGTGTCCCAGGGGTAACTCATTACAAGTAACTTGAGTTACATCATAATATTACTTTTTCAAGTAACTAGTAAAGTAACGCAATACTTTTCAAATTTAAAACAAAAAATCTGAGTTACTTTTTCAAAAAAGAAATGTACTTGACTGATAGCTCTCCTGTCCCCATGAATTGATTCATGATTTGGATCATGTGCCAAATGGCCAAACTGCTGAAATCACGTGACACTGGCGATCCGAATCATTGATTGATTCACTGATTCATAACCGTTAGGAACGACATCAGGGAGTCATTGAATGACATCAATTTCATTTTTGGGTGAACTAACCCTTTAAAGGAACTCTATGTAAGAAATGCATTTCAATTAATCATAAAATGGGCCTGAAATGTCACTAGACATTAAGAAATCATGTTAATTTCAAATACTTATATCACTGACAACAGTAGTCTGGCCAGGATTTTGTTATTTAGAAGTTGTTGTTGCAGCCCTCAACTGATGATGATGTTTTGGCCTTGTAATGTGATGAAAAGCATGATTTGGCCTATAATTATATCAACACTCACTAGTATATTTATTTTCAGTGTACGCTTTTTATGACAAGACATAAACCGAACAGGAAATAAAGACGGAAATGTGTGAGTGAGGGTTGAAAGGCACTCTAAGGGGATATTGACCCGGATCATTAATATTTTAGACCTGGACACATTTGCTGGATATCAGTCATGTCATCATCACGGCCCAATCACAGCCACCGGACTGATATTCAGATCAACTCTTACTCATGAGATAAGGATTAAATATTAGAAAAATTATGAAAGCAGGAAGATCCAGACCTACAGGAGTGACGTTTACTGACTATTGACCGCTAAGATCCTCAGAGAGCCAGAACAATAGAAGAATGGAAAGAGTGTGTGAGGGAATGAGGTTGTGTATGTGTGTAGATGTGTGTTAGTTACAGGATCAGAGAATGACACCGTTCCTCTGTCATAGTCCAGACACACTCTCACACGCTCAAGCTTCCGATTAACAGGAAAACCAGAACCTGAATACTGTCCATACGGATGATACTCCACACACCAGACATCAGTGTTGAAGAAACCCAATCCCTTCCTCTGGTTTGATGCTGTAGTTACTCCAAGAGTCCAGTCTGAACTCTGCTTAACCTCCACATCCCAGCTGTGTGTTCCTGTGTTAAAACTCTCTGAACCCAGAACACAGAGATTAGAGTCAAATCTCTCTGGATTGTCAGGAACAGGTTGATATGACCTGAAACTCGCACTGGTCAGATCATCAGACAGGACGAGAGATGGATGAGCCGTGTTTGGATCCAGAATCACAGGAGCTGATGAGACACAATCAACAGATGCTTTTATTCTGATCTTCATACCATGACCAAGAGTGAATGATCTACCCATCTACCCATCCATCCCAGATCTTCTGCCATCAGACTCACTGTTGTGGATGATGTCCTGCATCTTCTTCCAGACTCTGAACTGCAGGTTGCCCAAGTACCATGGCACATGAATCAAAGCTCCAGAAGCCATCCGTGGATCCGGCTGTGATCTCTGGACTCTGGAAGAACATTCAGGAGTCAGAACTGCAGTGGCTTTGGATCAGAACCAGAGAGACCAGAGACAGGAGCAGATCACTCACCTTTCCATTGAGACTGGGAACTCCTGCAGAACAAACACACCATTAATCATCAAGAACTCAATCAATGAACTAATGATCAACCAATGATCCGAAATCAGACCTTCAGAAAGCAGACGTCACTGGCTCTCATCATCTCCTCCATGTCTTTGATTGTGTGTAAAAGAGCTGAGATGTGTGTGTTCATCTCCTCCAGCTTCTCCTTCATCATCTGCTTCTTCTGCTCCTCTTCCTCCCTCAGTGCAGTGATTGTAGCTTCTTCTTCATCTCTGAGAAACTGATGAAGCTTCTCAAACTGCTGTTTAATCTGACGCTCTGTGTGGTCAGCTTGAGCCTGAAATCACATCACATTCACTTCAGTCATCTCGTTAGATACGTAGTTACTAGTAGTCGTACTTAGATATGTTGCTAGGCAACATGGGGGAGAGGACGCTGGCGTCGTCTGTTCGCCGCTTCTCCACCCACAAATGATCATGTTAATGTACTATTAGATTTAGATTTTATTTTATTTCCTTATGGTTGTGACTAGTCTAACAGTCAGAGCTACAATTGGGGCTGTTGCTGATTGCTGGCAGCCACTGAGAGGACGTTGTTCCTCGTTTTGCCGTTTTCCACCGCTTCTAATGTTTACGTTTGAATTGCTGCGGTTGGTTGGTTCTGGTTTGGTGGACATTTGATGTTTCACTTTCTCGCCGCGACTGCTCACTGGTGGTCTCCCTTGGGCTTAAGCTGCATGGTGGCTGAAGTTTGCACCGGGCTAGCGTCATCTGGGCCATCGTAATCGGCGTCCGGCATGATGTTGGGATGTTCCGCTTCTCGGCTGCGCCGCTGTTCCATCCTGCATTGCGGCCGTGGAGCGGCTTGGACTTCTGCGCCGGCCCCGGTGTGTCCACAGAAGTGCCCGAAAAAATGTTCTGCCTCCTGCATGGTGCTGCGGCGATCCCCATCGTTTGAATCGTCATGAAGACCCATCATCTGGTCTTCAGCTGTCGTGCCTCGGCGATATCATCGGGACACTGCCGCTGGGAGAAATCTGAAACATGGAGTGGCCACAGTGTGCTGCGGAGCTAACAGAGACTTCCACCATCAGCTGTTTTCTGTTCACCATCAGCTCTGTTTTCTGTTCTGTTTTCTGTGTTGGTTGATTGTTTGTAGTATTTTATATTTTTACTTGTTATTCATTTTTTGTTGTTATCCCCCCCCCCTTTGTCCCTTTATTCTCGGAATGAAAAGTGCATTATAAATAAAATCTATTATTATTATTATTATTATTATTATTATTATTATTATCTCGAGCCACACACATCAACACTTCACATCATTAATATCAGAGAGAATCTCCCATACCCGACATATAACGGATCCGTCCTTCGGATGAGACGTTAAACCGAGGTCCTGACTCTCTGTGGTCATTAAAAATCCCATGGCACTTCTCGTAAAAGAGTAGGGGTGTACCCCGGTGTCCTGGCCAAATTCCCTTGATTGGCCCTACCAATCATGGCCTCCTAATAATCCCCATCCACTGAATTGGCTCTATCACACTCTCTCCTCTCCACCTATCGCTGGTGTGTGGTGAGCGCACTGGCGCCGTTGTACTGTGGCTGCCGTCGCATCATCCAAGTGGATGCTGCACACTGGTGGTGGTTGAGGAGAGACCCCTGACATGAGTGTGAAGCGCTTTGGGTGTACAGTTGTACATTTGAAAGCGCTATATAAATGCCTCATTCATTCATATAACGGATCCAGAAGCAGACGCTGCTAGTCATTTACAGAAATAATCAACTTAAATATATTGTTACGGAGTTGGATGCAGCAGAGAAGAGGAGATCCAAGACTTCCAAAACGATACTGACTTTATTCAAAATAGACTTGAAACAGAACATCTAACTCATTAACTTAAGGTAAGACCGGACAAGGAAGGAATGTACGTGAGGGAACTAAATACACACACTGATGACTGACTAACGAGGGGAACAGGTGACACAGATGACAAGACACAGCTGAACAGTACTAGACTAACGAGTGGACCGAAAAGTGGCAGATAACAGAACATAGGAAACATGTGACCAAACTCAAAACAGGAAAAACATGACAACTGAAACACAGATATGTAATATATATCACATCATAACTGTATGTAGAGATCCTACAGCTGTGATGAAATGACTCTTGACTCTGTTTCCTCACCTTGATGTGTTGAGCGGTTTTCTCAAACTCTCCTTTAATGTTTTTATTGTGTTGAAGTTTCTCCTGTAAGGACTTCAGTGCTGTATCGAGCTCCTCCTAGAGATGAACAAAAATACAGCTGAAGCTCAAGCATCAAGACAATGATTCAAAGCACAGGAGTAAATACACATCTGAACGCCTCAGAAAAGCTCAGTTAAAGTTTCCTGACTTGAACCAAATTGAGATGATATGGCAGGACCTTAAACAGGCATAAGGCTGATCAAGGTTATTATTTGTTCATATGAGTGACATGAGTAAAAAAAAACTGTATTCTGTTTGAGCGCTGTGAAAGACTGATCTCCAGTAAGCTCAAGCATTTGTTGCAGTTATTGCTGAGAGAGGGGGCGATTCGTTTTCCACACAAGTGATAAGTGTTGAAAACGTCTCGGTTACGTATTTAACCCAAGTTCCCTGAAGGAGAGAACGGAGACATCAGTGACTGACGGAATGTGGTTTCGCTTAAAAGCCTATCACCTTCGAGTTCTTCAAATGAGCCAATGGCAAAGCAATGGCACAGATTTGCGGAATTTGCATAGCACAACTCCTCCCCACCCTGTGGGTATATTTCGCATTATGTTAACCCTTTAGGTGCCAGTGTTTTTTTCCTAAAACGTTCGATTTTGATATTTTACTTTCAAAATGCTATATCTTAAGTGATAAAAGATAGAAACTTTCTGTAAATTAGAGACATATTAAGGAGGACCCAACGTTTATGTAGGGATTAAATTTTTGCCCTCTAATTTGCATATTATGACATCATAAAGTGGTGGCAATCTTGTATTATAGAATTTTTATGAAAAGCCACATGCTTACATGATAAAATGCAGCACTTCTTTCCCCCCAAAATGTCCCTCACCTTCTGCGTGCTATATTGCACAATACTGAATATTCAGGTAAATAGTAAATAGTAAACAAACTGTGTAAATCATTAGTGGTAGAAACAAACCGAATGCATGTAGCGGTTTGCCTTTTGCTATAGAGATTTTCCATTTACTACATACAGTAGGCACTCTGATTCCATGTATGGGGCACATATATATTATATATTATGCATAATAGCTCCTGCCCCGTGTCACACCGCATCCGCTCGTGTCCAGATCTGCCTCACGCACCGCCGAATGTGCACAGCCACGACCACTGTCATTGTCATTTTGACTCCCACCCTGACATACCATCTAACATACCCAGTGGCATTAGATAAAGTCTCCACCACAATACCGTCACCACGATCGTGGAGAGGCGCACGGTCAGAAGACGCACGCTTCATGGCGAGCGCGGTAAAAATCTCCAGCGGCCGCCTGCTCACTTTGCTATGAACACTCCGACCCCGGGAAACATTATTCCCACCACTGACATTGGGCAAAGGACCATCTACATTGGGCATATGGTCCACCGTTTGTGCTTAGTGTAATGTTAGGTTTAGTTTCACTTTCAGAATTACTGTTATCTCATATCTCCCTTTAGAATCAGGGTCCGCAAGTAGAAGACCCAACGCTTCCTTGAGGGTAAACTTTATTGATGCCATTAGAAAACACTACTAACAGAAAACAATAGAAAACAATAATAATCTAATGCAAATTCTCACTGACGTTGACTCTGCTAATGCTCTGATAAAATGGCTCACTCGCACACCAGCTCCGCTTTTCAATGCGCTCTTGCTCGTAGGTTTTGTATAGAATCATGTTTGTATGAGTCCAGGATGAAGTACGACATCTACCATCTAGTGGAGGGGAGGTTGAATGAAAATTTGACACCCTATTTGACAAAATCGGCCGTTTTATTCAGTGCCGCATCTTGTCGAGTAAACTCGACCGTGGCGCCTAGAGGGTTAACCTGCAGAGCACCCCGGCCGCGTCAGAGATACAGCTGTTGTGGCACAGGGACGTAATGTATCTGTTCCCTCTTTCAGGGAAGGAGGGTTACATACATAACTGAGATGTTCCCTTTCAGTTAGTCACTCCGCGTTACGTCAGTCCTAATCTAATCTTGCCACAATGGCTGTCTTCCAGCATCCTGCGCTGACCTGAGCTCCAGAGGGGAGTCCCTCATCTCTAGAGGAATCCGGCCCAGCCTGTGATGCAGCAATTAAAATGGTGTCATCCATCTGTGCTTCCAATGAGATGCTGAACCCTCCACAGGACTAACCAGCGACCTGATCCAGCAACACCACTAGAGGGAGTTGTGGACCAAGGAAGATTCTTCAGATTATTCCACACCATACCCTCAGATCCCTCTAACCATCAGCCAAAGTATCTCCTCTCATGGAAGGGATAGATTGGGGTGTGGCAGAGGATCCTCCCTCCTAGACGAAGGTCATGGAGTCTCGATTGCAACACTGTGATGGTCATGATCCTGCAGTGGGAACATAAGTCCTCCACTAACGCTCTCTCTGTGTGCACTAAGCCCAAGCATGCAAGACAGTGATTGTGCCGGCCAGGCAGACTAACCAGCTGACTGCACCCAGAAACACACGGGCAAGACATCTTGAAAAAGACGTGCCACGTGCAGCTCTTTCAGAAGAGGAGATTTACTCTGCAGAATGCTGAAGGTAACTGGGAGAATACACACACACACACACACACACACACACACACACACACACACACACACACACACTGTGCTGGATTACTGCACAGATCAGACAGGAATGGGAATGCAGAACTTGCTGGAACACACCATCACACTGACAGACTGGAGAGATGCTTATTTTGAAGAGGAAAATCAGAAGGCAAGTGAACGCTCAGCTCCGAAACATAATGGCCCTCATTTATCAAAAGTCCGTACACCACATTTCCAGCGTACACCTGGCATACACCCAAAACCATGGTGATTTTGAGATTTATCAATATGGACATTGGCGTATGGCACGCTCAAATCCTACGCCAGCTCAGGATGTGGTGTACGCACGTTTGAGTTAGTGGGAAAATGTGCAGAAAAACAATTCCTAACACCACAAAATGCACTGACAAAGATATGCATGACCCACTGTCAAAAAAACAACAACAACAACAACATAGTAATTATAAACTTTGTAAATTTCCGTGTTTATTTTTGTGCAACATGGACTTCAATGTTTAATTTGTGTGACTTTACCAAAGCATTTGATTTGTAGGCATATGTATTCCTCCAGTTGCGAGCCTGTGCGCTTTACCTGACATTTCAGGGTAAGGCCCGGCAGCTGCGCACGGACTGGGACTGAAAATAATTCAGACTGACAAAATAATAAAAATTACATTCTCCATCCATCTTCCGCTTATCTGGGGCCGGGTCGCGGGGGCAACAGTCTAAGCAGAGACGCCCAGACTTCCGTCTCCCTAGTCACTTCCTCCAGCTCCTCCGGGGGAACCCTGTGGCGTTCCCAGGCCAGCCGGGAGACATAATCCCTCCAGTGTGTCCTGGGTCTTCCCCGGGGCCTCCTCCCGGTGGGATATATCCGAAATAGATGTCCGAGACACCTCAGCTGGCTCCTCTCGATGTGAAGGAGCAACGGCTCTACTCTGAGCTCCTCCCGAGTGACCGAGCTTCTCACCCTATCTCTAAGGGAGCGCCCCACCACCCTGTGGAGAAATCTCATTTCAGCCGCCTGTATCCGGGATCTTGTCCTTTCGCTCATGACCCACAGCTAATGACCATAGGTGAGAGTAGGAGCGTAGATTGACTGGTAAATCGAGAGCTTTGCCTTACGGCTCAGCTCCTTCTTCACCACGACAGATCGGTACATCGCCCGCATTACTGCAGATGCTGCACCGATCCGTTTGTCAATCTCCCGTTCCATCCTTACCTCACTCGTGAACAAGACCTCAAGATACTTAAACTCCTCCACTTGAGGCAAGAACTCTCCACCAACCTGAAGTGAGCAAGCTACCCTTTTCCGACTGAGAACCATGGCCTCGGACTTGGATCTCATCCCAGCCGCTGGGATGAGCTCCTAGGATCATTCAGGTACTCAAACAGTTCAAGGCGGGGAAAAAGGACATTCTTGTTCTTTTAAATAGAAATAATAATAAAATAAATAATAACTACATTTTTTCTTCTAAATAACATTAAGCGTCATTAAAGATAAAAAGCATAATAATAACAAGAAGAAGAAGAATCTTACAAATTGTTATGCAGTTATTAATGTGAATGAATGGTATTCTACATTACATCATCATCACTATTGTACACCCCAATACATGTAACGTGATATGAAATTAAATGCTAATTGTTTCAAAACATGTGCTGTAAAATAATGCATTGTGATGGTAATTTCTCATCCAAACTATTCAAACTGCTGGAGTGCGCTTCTCAACACTATTAACAGCACTCGTAATTTGGGTCCATATTTGGTTTTTGTGGGTGCCCTTAATCCCACTCTTTAAACTCCCAAAGAAAACTATTTAATTTTTTCCACCTGGTGATGGTCTCGATCTCCACGTCGGAGAAGTTTCGCTTCTTTGCCATCTTCCGTGTGTCCAAGGCATAAAATTAGGGCGTGGGGGAGGCGGAGCCTTGAATATATAGGGGCGTGTTATTCTAATGACGATCGTTTCAGCCGCCGCATTTATCAAGGGCAGGTATTGCGTACACCTGGATTGCAGAGGTGCGCACAGCTTCATAAATCAGGCGGTGAGAGGATTGGGAGCATAATCTTACGCCAACATATATGCCCATTTCTGCGCAAGATTGATAAATGAGGGCCAGTGTGAGATTGAACACACAGCTCCTCATATACCCACGGGGTGGGGCAGAGTCACGCAATGCAAACTGCTATGCAAACTCTGCAGATCCATGGCATTGTTTTGCCATTGGCTCATGTAGAACTCAAAGTGAAACTGATGCAACATCAGTGGTTTTATTTTGTATTTAGTTTAAACATCTACTATTAAGTTTTAGACACAGAAACAGAAGAATTAAGAAGGGACAAATAGTTTTTCACTGCACAGCAAGTGTCATATGAAGTTGATTTAAATGAGAAATACTAAGTGCATTAATGTGAAATCTGTGTTCATGACTAATTATTATTGTTTACATGAGAAACAAGAGACATTTGTCTTACCTTATATGATGAAACCACTTCACTGATGGGTCTGAATTTGTGATTGTCATGTTTTTGTGAAGTAATGCACACTAAACACACAGGCTGTTTGTCCTCCAGACAGAAGAGTTTGAGTTTCTCACTGTGTAAACTGCAGATCTCCTCAGATCCTGATGAACGTCTCTCCTTTCTCTTCTTCAGGAACGACTCACACAAGTTCTTTAATGCCAGATTAATTGGAGGATTACGTTTTGAGGATCTTCTCCTGCAAACGGGACACTCCTGAGTTTTCTTGGTTCTCCAGATCTGCTGAAGACACTCTTTACAGAAACTGTGACTACAGGATAAAAGAACAGGAACCTTGAAGATTTCACAGCACACGGGACAAGAAAGATCTTCTACAGACAGTGAATCCATTTCCCCTGTTTGAGCTCCAGCAATCTGAACTTTACTTTCACTTCCTGAATGACGGCTACAACATGAAACACAATGAGAATCACAAAGATCTGCTTTCTGTACAGAAACTAACTTCACAAAATCCTTCTGTAAAGTATTTCTCTTTGTTCTGCACTGATCGCTGATTCTTTATTGCTGTTGTCAAGAGAGAGTAAGTCAATCTCTTCCTGGTAAGTGTTGTAAAAGAGGAGTTTATGATCACCTTTGGGTGTGTTCAAACAGGTCAAACAGGAACGCCAGGACTTCGTAAGGTTAAATGTATTCAAAATGAGCTTATGTTGAAACATTAAAGCTGCCCTAGAATGATTTGAATCAATATGTTAAATTGTTCTCTGATATCTACATAGAGGGTATGTGGCTTATTTAAGGGCAACAATTGTCCAGATACAGTTTTACAGGTCCATTTACAACCCTATAAATTGTCCCTAGGATGTAATGCTCTGTTTTTGCCTTATTTGGAAGAGTCATGAATATTAATGTTGAGCTCTGCTCTGATTGGCTTATTTCAGCAGCTCACAGCAGTTCAGCTGATCAACTCAACTCTCTACTCTCAACTCAACTTTATTTCTAAAGCACTTTCAAAACCATTAGAATGGACCAAAGTGCTGTCCATGAGTATAAAACAACATCAGAAGATACAACAATGTACAAAAACACACACACACAAAAATACAAAGCCAAGGTATCACACATGACACCAAAAATCAAACACATAATCACATAATCACTCACAGTTTTCAACCCAATCAGACGCCAAAAGCCTGATGAAATAAATAAGTCTTCAAGTCCTTTTTAAAAGTGTCCAAACTTTACAAGGATTTCAGAGATAGCGGCAACTCATTCCAAAGTGCCGGGGCCGCGACCGAGAAGGCGCGATCTCCACTACGCCTCAGACGAGATCGAGGGACGGTTAAGAGCATGTTCTGGGAAGAACGTAACGGACGTTGAGGCTGGTATGGGATTAACATGTCCTTTATATACGCTGGGGCTCTATCATGTAGTGCTTTAAAAACAAACATTAACACCTTGTATTGTATTCTAAATTTAACAGGTAGCCAGTGAAGGGTTATCAATACAGGTGTTATGTGATCTCGTTTTCTAGTATTTGTTAAAAATCTCGCTGCAGCATTTTGCACGTACTGAAGACGAGTAACAAGTGATTCACTTATGCCCAGGTAAAGAGCATTACAATAATCTAAGCGGGTTGAAATAAAGGCATGCAGAACAATCTCCAAATCCTTGTATGCCATCCCTTCACCTCAGTTAAACACATAGAGAATTTAGTGAAGGATATACAGTCATCACACTCCAAAGGAAGGTATAACTGCAAATCATCCGCATACAAATGATAATTAATATTGTGCTGCTTAAAGATTGAACCAAGCGGTAACATGTATAGTGAAAACAGAGTCGAACCAAGAATAGATCCTTGAGGGACCCCCCAAGAGATAGTTGCGGATGCAGAGACATGATTTCCAATTCTCACAGAACATGTCCTGTTGTGCAAGTACGATGAAAACCACTTAAGAGCCACGCCATTGATCCCAACATAATCTCTGAGGCGTTCTATTAAAATCGTGTGATCTAGAGTATCGAAAGCTGCACTTCAATCTAACATCATTAAGGCAACTTTTTTTCCTGAATCAATACTTAACAAAATATCATTCGTCACCTTTAGTAATGCTGATTCTGTACTATGTTTCGTTCTAAATCCGGACTGAAAAATATCCAATGTATTATTTTCCATCAAAAAATCTGTAAGTTGATTATGGACAACTTTCTCTAAGATCTTATTCATAAAAGGCAATTTTGAAATAGGTCTAAAATTATTAAAATCCTGTGGATTTAACTCATTTTCTTTAAGACAGGCTCAATAACAGCATGCTTAAACCCTGATGGCACTATTCCATGAAATAGACTACTATTGACAATCTGTAATATACTGGGACCAATAGTGTCTACAACCTCTTTAAACAATCGCGCCGGGAGGACGTCATTTAGTGAGGTAGTCGGTTTTAGGTGCAGAATTATATTTTCCAACTGAGGTAGTGTAATCGATATAAAATTACTTAAACAATGAGGTGGATTCATTTTATGAATTATAACATTACCTACAGGCATAATATTTAGTCGAATGCGAGCAACTTTATCAAGGAAATATTTTAAAAAACTCTCACACAAATCCCTAGACGGCGTAGGAAAAATATTAAAAGACGGACTCAGTACCTTATCTATAGTTGAAAATAATACCTTCGGGTTATACGCATTATGTGATATAATTCGAGCAAAATATGAAGATCTAGCAGCTTTAACAGCGTTTTGATAATTTAATAAAGACTCTCTGAGAATGTCATAAGATATTTGCAATTTATCTTTTAGCCACTTACGCTCTGCTTGTCTACAAACCCGCCTCAGATGCCGCATAACATCATTTAGCCACGGTTCTTTTTTAACTTTTTGACATCTCATTTTAAAAGGTGCAACATTATCCAAGATATCAGAACAACCATGATTAAATGATTTTACCAGTTCATCAGGTCCCAAAACGTGCGAAGCTGTATGCTCCGTATGAGAGGTCAGGTCAGTAAAAGCAATTGAGAACGCACTCGGTGTAGAAGTAGTGATAACCCTGGACAAGATTGATGGAGGAGGACAACATAGTCCATTTGTAGCGGAAGTAAAATGAAACCTAATAGGCATATGGTCAGAAATGGCCATTTGTTCAACACAAATATTGTCTATGGTTATCCCCCATGAGAACACCAAATCAAGTGTATGCCCATGATCATGAGTTGGTCGAGAGACCCATTGGGATAAGTTAAAAGAATCTACTAAATTCATAAATTCCTTAGCCATGGGTTTACCAGGACAACAAACCTGAATATTAAAATCGCCCATAATCAAAATCCTATCCGCAGATGGAACGATCATAGATAAAAACTCATAAAATTCATTAAGAAAATTCTTGTTATAGCCAGGAGGCCTGTATATCAATGCACAAATCACTGGCGAGGGCAAGTCAATCTTCATTAATTGCACTTCAACACTCATGTAACTTTCAGCAGGCAGTAACTTGCACCTCATCACGTTTTTAAAAATCACAGCCAAGCCTCCACCCTGACGATTTCTCCTCGAAGTGCTTAAATAGTTACATCCATTTGGTAAAAGCTCAGCAAGAGGGCTCGTATCTGCGTCATTTAGCCACGTTTCAGTAATAAAAAGAAAGTCAAGCCCATGAGTTACATAATAGTCATTCAGAATAAATGTTTTGTTGACAACTGAACGAGCGTTTATCAAAGCCATAGACACCATTGTCGACTCAACGGACTGATTAAAAGAAGAAGCAGCACTTAGCTTCGTTGACCCAGCTCGTCTTACAGGGCGCAAATTTGAGTGCACGGCACCGGCGCGTCTCGTCTCTCTCCATGTAGTCCAATGCAATGGTGATGATGATGATATGACAGGCAGATATATTAAGTAGGAAGGCCTCAACTCCGCCGTTGATTTAACTCCACCGTTTAGGATTCTCAGTTTCTTAAGTTTCACCAAAGCTCCAGCCCGTATGCCTCGTTTCCTACGGCGTCTCCTTTTCCAGCACACACAGCCAGTTACCTGACAGACTTTCATCGGCGGCTGGAACGCGCAAGGCTGTTCAGAGCCCAATTTCAAGTTCAAGATCAAATCGCGGCTGCACATATCCAGAGCCGTGAATCGAAGGCTTAACAACGTAAGGCGGTCATAGATTAACTGTGAGCATTCCAAGTGATTGATAAAACATACAAATAAAACAAATAAACAAAAAATAGACATCCTAAATGTGGAGCGACGGCAAGCCAACACACAACCTGGCGCCATCTTGATCACACACCAAATACACCAGATCACACTCGTGAGTCCTGACCTTACTATAGACAGACTAAATGACACACTTTAAGCAAAACATCTCAAATGGATATTGATAAAATGCAGCTTACTTGTTTATTGGGATTTTCAGATCATCCCGCGCACGAGAAAGAGCTTGTGTTCGTTCGGTTGCCAGATTTCAGTAATTAAATCCCCCAAACAGAGCTTTTCTGTAAAAAAAAAACTGTATGATATCCAGTGTTATACCTAGACATGTCCAATCTGGCAACTATATGCATGCAAGCTCTCTCTTGCGCGCCGGTGAACTGAAAATACCAATAAACCTTAAGCTGCATTTTATCAATCTCCATTTGAGATGTTCTGCTTAACGTGCGTCATTCAGTCTACATTTTAGACTTGTCTTTTTTCGTCAGCGATATTGCATATTTATATAACGTTAGTTACAATGTAGGCTAAGGTTACGCAGTGACTGTGATGTAGCCTAATCTGAAATACAAATAGCCAAAAACATCATAGGAAACACCATACTTCAGTTCTCAAAAATATAAATATATAACTTATATTTGTACAAAATGAATAGCCTTGTCAAATGACTATCGTTTTAACTTATGGTGGAAAAGGTGACGTTTGCTAGCAGGATCGAGTGAACGATCTAAGCAAAGTATCTACGGTTGTATAAAATAATATTCCCCTTTGTCATTAGACACACTATTTAGTTTGGTATGGTACTTGGTGTTTCCTATTGTTATTGTACTAGCATCTTGAGTTATCTAGACAATGCTGTCTCTCTTTCAATTTAATCAGAAATTGTTTAATCAGTCAATAAGTGGATAAATCGCTGCTTACTGCTTGCAGGAATACAGTTGCCACTTTCTTCAGTTTAAGATGCTGAGCGAAGCTTGCTTGAAATGGGCCAAACAAACGAACGATCTTGAATTAAATTGTTGTGGTATTGGATTAATAAACATCAACCATGACTGTTGACATTTTTTATCTGTGGGAAGGGTAGACGAGTCTCTTGAACAGCCTGAACATGAAGTGTGTCCATGCGAGCAGCTTGTTTTGATGATTCACTCCATTTCCGCCTGACAATGAACATGTTTGGACAGATGCAAATGTTGGGGGCGTCCATATTAATGATCCCCAATACTTGCGTCACTGTTGGGTTTATGTTGAGAAGCACTTTTTTTCTGTTGCATTATGGATTCATGAGATTTACATAAGAAGAGGCAATGATGTTTGAGACTCACAGTATGTGATGTCCATGTACTGAACTCTTTATTATTTCACCATGGCAATGTTAATTCAATTTTTCATTCTAGGGCACCTTTAAATTATAATGATGTAAAACATTGGATAAAACACAAAAGAACAATAAAAATATAACAATATTAACAAATAAATGACCTCAAAACCCTTATAGTGGCTATAAGGCTTATAGCTTATAAGTTATTTTGATGGCTTTTCTTTATTGCACAGACTCTTTCCCATTACAAACCCCACTAAACCACGCTCCCCTCGCCAAAACTTTATACCATCAAAAAAATATAAGAGACAGTATCCGGCTCCAAGTACAAGGGGAGAACCATCTGAGCATCCTCCAGCCTCTGGTCCCATTTCCCCTCTCTCTCTACAGATATTCCTTGGTTCACTTTGGGTATAGTGTGGGCCGGCCTGTTGGCGCTGTGGGGATCCGGGTCATTTTATAGATTGGTGTCCCATGATGGAGGTGGGAACGCTGATCCAGATCCCCGACGAGCAAGGCTGTACCAAATACCAGTGAGTATTCAGGGGGGTACCTATCCAGCTTTGGTGGATTCAGGATGTAACTAGACCTCCATCCATCAAAGCCTGATACAATCATTGGCCTTGTATAATAGCCGCATGGTTAAGGTACGGAGTGTCCACAGGGATGTCGAAAAACTCGTCGGGAAAATGCTTTTCCAGATGGCTCATTCTAATCCAATGGCCGGTCAAATGGAAACACTAAATCGTTTGATGGTACAGTTCTTTTGGCCAGGCATTCATGAGAAGGTGCGCAGGTGGTGTGTGTCTTGTCCTGAATGTCAGCTGGTAAATCCACAGAGCGCCATGGTGCCCTCTACTACTAATGCAGGTCCCCTTCGAGAGAATTGGCATGGACCTCATCGGACCCTTAGAGCAATCTGCAGGAGGGCATCATTTTGAACTGGTCCTGGTGGATTATGCAACACGATACCCCGAAACAATAGCCCTTCGTACCACTGCAGTGAAGAGTGTTGCAGAGGCGTTGTTTTGTGATTCAACAAGGCATAGCTTTTATTTCACATACATTATGGACTACGAGTTATTGGGCATTAAATCAGTCCGCACCAGTGTCTATCACCCACAGACGGATGTATTGGTGGAACAGTTTAATCGCACATTGAAGATAATGATTTGAAAGTTCGTACAGGAAGACGCTAAAAATTGGGATAAATGGTTAGAGCCTCTACTGTAATGCAAGGCTCCAACGGGTTTTTCCCAGTTTCGAGCTTCTCAATGGACATCATCCGTATGCGATGTTGGATGTGCTCAGAGAAGCTTGGGAGGACGGACCTTCACAGGGCAAAAACTTAATTCAGTATGTAATCGACTTGAGAGCAAATCTCCACACATTGGAGCGGCTCTCAATGGAGTATTTGTTACAGGCTCAAGAAAATCAAAGCAGGCTCTACAACAGATGAAACTGTGTGAATTTAAACCGGAAGATGAAGTGCTTCTGTTACTCTCAACTTCTAGCTCGAAATTGCTTTTCAAGGTCCCTTTGTGGTCACACGGCGAATAGGAGATCTCGATTATGAGATGATTCACAAATTTACACTTATATCAAATTAAATAGAGTAAAGATTATGCCTACTTGGCGTGCTGTCCGGGCTCTGAGTTTTGGCCCGAACCCAGAGTATCCCCCCTCCCCCCATGATAGAGATAGTCTAGAACTAGACCGTAATGTATTATGGATTGTGTTGACATCTGATGAGAGTTTATTAGAATTAAAGTGAGGAGATGGGGTGGTGGAGGGATGACAAAAATAAAAATGGTCAATGAAAGAAGGAAAATCTGCTGTATATATATACACCTCTTATCGTTGATTAAATTGATTAGCTTGATGTGCTCCACTCGTGTTTAATTAGGTTTAATTATCTGAGTGTGCTCCACTTGTGTTTAACCCTTTAAAACCGAACGTGTCGTCGATGACACAGCCAACCAAGCTGTACTGAAGTTACCATAACTCGTCAACCCTTTGCAATATCATAATAATTTAAATTGCTCCTGAAAGTAGACATCCTGCGCTTTCCGCCTATATGCGGTCATGTTTTCCATCAGCAAATCACCGCGGCTTTTGTGGGGGAGCGGGAAGGGGCGAATAGAACGGAGATACGGAGCGCGGCAGAGTTTTAGAGGATTTTTAGATTCCAAAACACAATTATAAAAGCACAAAAACATGGCGAAAGACAGTGTATACAGGACAGGAGGCTATTGAGTTTATCTTTGACCCTTGGAAGGCGGCTGAGAGGGACTCTTCAGACCCAGAGACTGCATATTCAGATGTTGAGGAGGCATTTGTTGCTATCCTTGATCTAGACATGGATTGGTAAGTGAAGCTTGTCTTTTCTATGCTGAAACTGTGAGAAATGTCGGTGAAATAGGCATAGATTCAATGTTTTAGTTCAAAATATCACTGTTTCATGCATCTTAGTGTGTGTGTGTGTGTGTGTGTGTGTGTGTACACGCGCGTATGCGTTGCATGTCGTTCATGTGTTTACATGCACTACAGTCATGTGTTTGAGTGTGTTCAAATGTGTTTGCATGCATGGCATTCATGTGTTTGCGTGTGTTCATGTGTTTACATGTGTGTGATGTGTACATGTGTGTGTAGGCATGTGTAAGTATAATTATTATAAGTAATTATTATTTATAAGTATTATAATTATTATAAGTAATTATTTTGTATTATTACTTCATTGTTATTTGGTTGTATTTATAACTTTAAGTGTTTATTTAGTTTTTTTTTTATTTTTACAATTTTGCTTTATATTTATACAACTAATGTATTATTTTATAATGGAAAATACATTTATAAATGAGTTTGTAATACAAGCTTGTTTTTTTTTTTTCCCCCAGTGTGGCTTATACAGAAGCAAACGGGCCTCCACAACACCACCTCAGAGGGGCCGTGGGGTAAAGAAAAAGGCTCCTGAGTGAAAACTCTGCAACCCAGTGTCACAAAAAGACTTGTATATATTTATTATAGTTTATTCTTCAAGTTTAAAGTGTTAGATTCTTTTGTTCAGTGGGTTTCTGATTTTTTTCTCAATAAAAAGCAGTAAAATGTATTCCCATTTATGCAGTTTTTGCCCATTTAAATTCTATTTTTAAACTTACCACATACAGTGAGGGTCAATAACTGTAATTTATTGAAAGCCAGGTGTCTTCTGAAAAAATAACACCTTGCACTTGAGGATAGCACATTCTGTTATAATTCTACAGTCAAAAAAACTAAATATGTCAAAACCTCCCTTTTAAGCTTCAGGTTCTAAAGGGTTAATTATCTGCACATGCTCCTCGCAAAATTTGTTAATAAAACATTACTTCGTTCAGATAGGAGCGGGCACATCAGGTATCCCACCTTAACCTCTTTTAAAAATGGTGTGCGGTGGAGTCAATGATGTTGGCAATGGCAGTGAGTCGAGAAGAGGATCTCAGGCCAGAAGAGAACACAAAAGGTACATCCCTCGCTTTGGTCCCGGGGGATCAATAGAAATAATTGAACAATTTATACAATACAAAATCAGGCATATATACCAATAACAAAAACCGTAATATAACAACAATTACATAGCATCTTTCAATTGAATATCTGACAGAAATTACTCCAGGAGAAACCTTTTTTAAAATGTCCATTAATATGTTTTCTAAATAAAAAACGCTGTCTAATTATATAAAAAAAGGACATTCTGTTAAAATATGTTTTACACTCATGAAATTTTTACACAAATAACAAATCGGTTTCACTTCCCCCTTCAATAAATATGAATGAGTGAGTCTTGAATGTCCAATTTGGCATCTCGTATACACAACCAGGTCATATCTTATTTTAGCACCCTCTTTATTTTCTCTGTACATGCTGCCTCTGGGCTATATTCTAAGAAAGCATGGTGTGTGTGTCCTTTCATTTCTACGCAGATGACACTCAAATCTATCTTCCTTTCAAGAAAAATAATTCAACTGTGATCACCTCTCTTCTCCATTGTTTAGAGGCGGTTAAATTATGGCTAGCCCAAAACATCCTCTTCTTAAACGAGGATACAACTGAGGTCATTGTATTCAGTCCCAATGACAACACTCAGCATATAAGCCCTGAGCTAGAAAGTTTATCCGCTTTTAGATCGACAAGGGTCCAGAACCTAGGTATTATTTTTGACCAGCATTTAAAATTTGACAGACATATCTCCTCTGTCATTGGATCTAGTTTTTATCAGCTTTGTCTTCTGTCTAAAATTAAAAACTTTCTCTCCCCAAAAACTCTCGGAATGGCTGTTGCGTTTGTTACATCGCGTCTAGATTACTGCAATTCTTTATATTGCGGTATATCTAAATCTCAAATTGCACGACTTCAGCTTGTCCAAAATGCTGCTGCCAGATTTCTTTTAAAGCGTCGTAAATATGAACACGTCTCTCCTATTCTTAGATCACTTCATTGGCTGCCGATTTGTCAGAGAATAGATTTTAAAATTCTCCTCTTCGTCTATAAATCCCTTCATAACAAAGCGCCCATCTATCTATCTGAACTCCTTCACTCCTATACTCCTTCCAGAAGACTCCGTTCTTGTGATCATGCTTTGCTGGTCATTCCACGCGCTAGACTGAAGCGTAGAGGTGAGCGGGCATTTGCGGTGGCAGGGCCACGACTCTGGAATACCCTGCCTTTAGAGATCAGGCTGGCCCCTACGCTGTCTATTTTTAAGTCACTGTTAAAAACTTTTCTATTTTCTTTAGCGTACTGATTACCCTGATGTGTTTGACTTTTAAAAGTTGTGCTTTTTATTTTTTACTCTGTTCTGGTTTTATTTTTATGTATGTATGCTATTCTTGACCTTCTGTAAAGCACTTTGGGGGCTGTGGGAAATGTGCTATATAAATAAAATTGAACTTGAACTTGAACATGAACATATCTATTCGTTATTTGCATGAGCGTTTTGAGTTAGAGTAATAAATCATGTCCATTTTCAATGAAATAGCGATTATAATCATTATTCTTACGATCTCCCCATTACGTTGGACTGTTTCTGTCATATTAAACCCTGCCAGGTCTCTCTCCTTCAATCACAGGCTCTCTTGGTCACATGATAGGAAGGGAGCGCGTTACTGGCTGCTGAAGCTGTCAGTCAAATGCGCCCATGCTTTTAGTTGGATAAGCCAGTCAATGCCTAACCAATGCATAGCCAGCATATATTTGATTGATGGATGTAATAACGAATCAAAAGACATTATGGTAACACTTTGCGGTAAGGGTACATGAATTATCATGAATTCATGCATTAATTAATGCATGACTTATGCATTACTACATGCATTAATATCTCATGAATCATCAGGAACTAACAGGAATTCAAAGTCTTTCATTCATGACTTCATGGATGAACAACACCTTAATTAAAACAATAACTAAGGTGAGTACATCATCATACATTATGATTTATTCCATCATGATCATGATGTTTTCTATGTTTAAAAATTGGTCTAATTCATGCATGTAAGACTACTTTTGAAACCAGAATTTATGCATGTATGAATGTATGTATTGTGGCAGGGTGAAGGATCATGCAACAATGAAATTGGTGCAAAGCCCCCAGAGGGTGGATTTATTTGTGGGAACAGTGACAAACGTGGTGAGTTTAGGTGCAGGTGCGCTGTGGATGTCCTTCTTCCGGGTGCCCTGGTGCTAGCGGTGACGTGGGTGCGGCGAGGTGGCCGGAGCATCACAGGCTGCAGTCTGGGTGAGAGAGAGAGACAATGATTAGCGTAGTGCTGCATGGAGATCGTGCTCACTCTGGTATCCCAGCGTGAAGGCTTTTATGCTTGGGCCTGATGCCTTGCAGCTGTGACGATGCGGCCCGTGCTGATCGTGTGCAGGTGTTTTCAATCAATTGCCAGGGCGACGCTGATGAGAGCTCGGGAGACTTGTCACAGTATGTAATTCGTGTATATTTGACCTACTATGATGTAATGTTGTTGTGGTAGTTGCAAAGTAAAATTTAAGAATGGACCCCAGGAAGACTAGCTGATTGCATAGACGTTCAAGCTAATGGGACCTATTAAAATAAACAAATAAATAAAAATAAGACTACTTATGTTTTATTTTATTTATCGGGAGCAGCACATTCTGACAATTAACCTAATTAATTTGCTTTACTCTAGTTGTGAAATGTAAGTGTGAACTTGTGAATTATTAAAGGAATATTCAAAAACGTCTCGGTTACGTATGTAACCCTCGTTCCCTGAGGAGGGAACGGAGACATAACGTCAGTGACTGACGAATGGGGGTTTCGCTTAGAAGCCTATCATCTCCGAGACTAGAAAGCGCCCAATGGCAGTGCCAATGCCATGGGCATGCGAGATTTGCATGCATAACTCCGCCTACCCACGTGGGTATATAAGGAAGTAGCTGGCATCATCGCATTATGTTTTACCTGCTGAGGAGCCAAGTTGAACTCCGTTCCAGCGGTACAGCGGATGTGGCAACGGGACGTTACGTCTCTGTTCCCTCCTCAGGGAATGAGGGTTACATACGTAACCGAGACGTTCCCTTTCGTTCAGTCACTCCGACGTAACGTCAGTGACTGACGAATGGGGGTCCCAATGCAATAACGCCACTCGGCTGTCTTCCAGTGCCCTGCGCAAGCGTGAGAACCCTGATGCAAGTTAGGACGGTCAAAGGCCTCTACTTAACACAGGAATACCAAGGTACACTGGAAGGCATATTCCAGGAGGAGATATGCGCCAAAATGCCTACCTGTAGGGAGGACTTAGGAATACACGTATGACCCCGGGGGGCTGCATACGGAAGATCACTGGGGTACCAGCCGCAGGTGGATTTTTAACCCCAGGGGGTGTCAAGGTTGCCAAGGGAATACACCCACTCAGGGAGGCTTACGGTGGAATACACATGTGGGGGTCGCCGGAGGGGAACCATGCACATGGAGCACCTGGCCGGACACGAGTGTCTGGGCTAAGGGCAGACTTACTGGCGTCGGCGTCGTCAGTGTTGGAGGAGCTCAGGGCTCTCGGGGAGCTCACCTGAGAAGAATATCACACGTATCCAGTCCGTGGAGTGGAATGTCGAGCAAGTGAAGACACCTGAGCCAATCCATTAGTAGAGGCGAGTACATAGTCGGATACAGGCTCCACTCGGAGGTTATAAAACCTGGCAAATGTGTTTGGTGTCGCCCAGCCTGCAGCTCTGCAGATGTCTGTCAGCGGAGCGCCATGTGCTAAAGCCCAAGAGGAGGCCACGCTCCGAGTGGAGTGGGCCCTGACCCCTAGGGGACATGGGCGTCCCTGCTGCTGGTAAGCCAAATCAATGGTGTCCACTATCCAGTGAGACAGCCTTTGCTTTGAGAGAGCCTTCCCTTTCAGCTTCCCACCATAACAGACAAAGAGCTGGTCTGAGGTCCTGAAACACTGCGTCCTGTCTACGTAAGCGCGAAGGGCGCGTACTGGACAGAGCAATGCCAAGGCTGGGTCTGCCTCCTCCAAAGGCAGCGCTTGCAGGTTCACCACCTGGTCTCTGAACGGAGTGGTGGGAACCTTGGGCACATATCCAGGCCGGGGTCTCAGGATCACGTGAGAGTCAGCCGGCCCGAATTCCAGGCACGCTTCGTCAACCGAAAATGCCTGCAGGTCCCCTACCCTCTTGATGGAGGCCAGTGCGGTCAGGAGCGCTGTCTTCATAGACAAGAACTTAACATCTACTGACCGCAAAGGCTCAAATGGGGCCCTCTGCAGAGCACTTAGAACTACTGAGAGGTCCCAAGAGGGTACGAGAGGAGCACGAGGAGGATGTAGTCTCCTCGCACCCCTCAGGAACCTGATGACCAGGTCGTGCTTACTTACCGTTTTCCCGTCCAAGAGGTCATGGTAGGCGGCGATAGCGGCCACATAAACCTTCAGGGTGGATGGAGACAGCCTTCGATCCAACCCTTCCTGGAGGAAAGAGAGCACAGACCTGATCGGGCATTTCCAGGGGTCTTCTTGGCGAGAAGAGCACCAATTGACGAAGAGGTTCCACTTCAACGCATAGGCCTGTCTCGTGGACTCGGCCCAAGCGGAAGTGATGGTAGCCACCACCGGAGGTGGTAGGGTACTAAAACCTGCCACGGCCCATCCAGGAGCCACACGTGGAGGTTCCAAAGATCGGGACGCGGGTGCCACAGGGTGCCCCGTCTCTGAGAGAGTAGATCCTGTCTCAGAGGAATCGGCCAGGGAAGGGCTGTCGCAAGGAGAACTAGTTCTGGGAACCAGGTCCGGCCGTGCCAGTACGAGTCGACCAAGATGACCTGCTCCTTGTCCTCCCTGACCTTGCACAGAACACGTGCAAGAAGGCTCACTGGGGGAAACGCATACATGCGTAGGCCCTGCGGCCAGCTGTGCGCCAGTGCATCCGTGCCGAGCGTGCCCTCGGTCAGGGAATAGTACAGGCTGCAGTGGGACGAGTCGTGGGAGGCAAACAGATCTACCTGTGCGTCCCCGAACTGATCCCAGATCAGCTGGACCGACTGGGGATGGAGTCTCCACTCCCCAGGGATAGCCTGAAACCGTGAGAGCTCGTCGGCTGCACGGTTCAGGATCCCCGGGATATGGACAGCACGAAGGGACCTCAGGCGCTTCTGACTCCATAAAACGAGATGGCGGGCGAGTTGAGACATGCAGCGGGAGCGTAGACCGCCCTGGTGGTTGATGTACGCTACTACGGCCGTGTTGTCCGATCTGACTAGTACGTGTTAACCCTTCAGCAACGCTCGGAAGCGGTGCAGGGCGAACAGTACTGCCAGCAACTCGAGGCAATTGATATGCAGGCGGCTCTGGCTCTCTGGACGAACGCATTCGAAAAGGCGTTTCGCAGTCAACATCCTGAACGGAAGCCTGTACAGGGATCGGTTCAGGACGCGAAGGTCCAGGATCGGTCGTATCCCACCGGATTTCTTCGGTACAATGAAGTAAGGGCTGTAAAAGCCGGACTTCATCTCGGCTGGAGGGACGAGCTCTCCGCACGCATGACTGGGGCATTGGACCCCACCATGGTGTACCGGACACCCCGGAAGCGGGGAGGAGCTCGCGCGAACTGAATCGCGTAGCCGAGCCGGATAGTCCGTGCGACCCAGCGGGACAGTCCCGGCAGCTGTAGCCACGCTCCCAGGGAGTGTACCAACGGGGTCATGCGGAGCACCGGCGTTCCCTCGGTGAGGCAGCGAGGCAGCGTTACCGGCCTGGACTCGGGTGGCGTAGCGGCCCGGTGTCGGGGCGGCGGTAACAGCTGCGCCCTGACAGAGGAGACCAGGGAAGGAGTCGCGTTCCACTGGGGTCTGCTCTGAGAGGGGGCTGGCGACAGAGAGGGACGAGAGCCGCGAGCCGCGTGGCCCGGGGGCGGCGCACACTGCCGTCACCGGTCTCTGGGTGCTCAGAGATGGGTATGTCAGTTCTTTCTTTAACCACATTAGGGTGCTGCCACCCCGGGGGGCGGCAGCGAACGAAAGATTCTCCCCCGACCCTCCACCGGGGGAAGGAGCGGCCCTGCTGCCGTCTCCTGGAAAGAACTGCCCATCTCTGAGCTGTCCGCGTCAGGAGCGCCACTTAGCCTGGCGTTTAGCGGGCTGCGGGGCTGGCGCGGACTGGGGCGGCTTCTTGCCCGGGTGAAGGCTGCTGCTGTGGCCGCGCGGGAGCGGGGGGGACCGCAGGAGGCCGCCCTCGGCGGCGAGGCAGCTGAGGCGACTGTGCCGGCGGCGCTTTGGGTGCAGCAGTGGGCCGCCGGGGCAGTATATGCTTGATAGCCTCAGTCTGCTTCTGGCCGGCCGAGAACTGTTGGGCGAAGCTCTCGACCGCACCGCCGAATAGCCCAGCCTGGGATATGGGGGCGTCGAGGAAACGAGTCCGCTCGGCGTCCCGCATATCGGTCAGGTTGAGCCATAGGTGTCTCTCCTGGACCACACATGTGGACATCACCCGGCCCAGGGAGCGTGCGGTAACCTTCGTCGCTCGGAGAGCGAGGTCGGTTGCGGCAGGCAGCTCATCTCTGAGCCCTGGGTCGGCTCCACCCTCGTGCATGTCACACAGCAACTTGGCCTGGTAGGCCTGAAGAGTTGCCATGGCATGCAAAGAGGCAGCAGCCTGCCCCGCAGCTCTGTAGGTCTTCGACACCATGGAAGATGTGAATCTACAGGCCTTGGAGGGGTGCTTAGATCACCACGCCAGGAGGAGGCGCTCTGGGGACACAGTTGCATCGCCACAGAACGCTCCACCGCGGGGACCCCAGTGTACCCTCTAGCCGCCGCCCCATCGAGGGCGGAGAAGGCGGAAGAGGTTGCCAAACACTCGCGAGAAGACACGGGGGCCCTCCACGAGTGCGCAACCTCCTCATGCACTTCCGGGAAGAAAGGAATTGGGGGCACGGCAGGAAGGCTGTCCTGACGTGGCGCACCCAAAAACCAATCATCAAGCCGCGAACGCTCTGGCCGGGGCAGAGGGTTCCACTCCAGACCAAGCGCCGCGGCCGCCTGGGCAAGCATGGCTGTCAGCTCCGGGTCCGACTCGGACAATGCTGGCGAGCCCAGAGGCGGCAGCACAGCCGAATCATCATCCTCGGAGGAGTCTAGCCCACCTTGTGATGCGGTCACCAACATCTTGTCCTCCTCTGGAGCGCCGAACGAAACACGCGGACCGGTCGAAACCGAGGCCGCGGGCTCCATTACAACACTCGCGGGTACCGGTGCAACAGAGGGGGGTGTGGGCCGAGGCATGAGCGTCGGAGCTGTGTTCCACACCATCACCCTCAGGTCACCCTGGCCACCAGCCGAAGAGACGCCCCGCAGACCGGATGAGACCGAGGCCGCGGACACGTCAGATCGGGGGGTGACGGAGTGGACTCTTACTCCGGCGGCCGCACGGAGATCATTGAGTCTCGACCGCAACACGGAGATGGCCATGTTCCCGCAGTGGGAACATGACTCATCCACAAGCGCCGCCTGAGCATGCTGGAAGCCCAAGCATGCCAGACAGTGCGAGTGCCCATCAGAAGAGTGTAGAGACCGGCCACACCCAGAAGCACACGGGCGAGACATCCTGAAAAGGACGTACCACGTGTGAGCTCTTTTTGTGAGAGGATTAACCTCGCAGTCGATGCCGAAGCGCCCAGGGGACCACACACCAACTGGAAACCAATCGTCTGACCAGCAGGCAGAAAGTATGTGACCGCTGGAACGCGCCGAACACCAACACCGACTGGAAGATCCTTCGTCTCGAAGAACTGACTTAACTCAGAAGGCTTATAGGAGTGAAAGGTATGTAACCCTTGGCTCCGAAGCATTAAAACATAATGCGATGATGCCAGCTACTTCCTTATATACCCACGTGGGTAGGCGGAGTTACGCATGCAAATCTCGCATGCCCATGGCATTGGCACTGCCATTGGGCGCTTTCTAGTCTCGGAGATGATAGGCTTCAAAGCGAAACCCCAATTCGTCAGTCACTGACGTTACGTCGGAGTGACTGAACGAAAGGGAATCAACCTTACCTTATGCACAGGCTAGACCAGTATATAAATGAATGTGATTAACTAAAGTTTTTCATTAATCATGATCTCTGAGTTAAGCATGTTCATGTCTTCTTCATAGTAGCCTGCAGGTAAATGGTCAGACCCACACACACACACACACACACACACACACACACACACACACTCATCATTAACTAAGCATTAGCTTCTCATTACTTCATCATGTGTGTGGCCCTTTAACTAAAGCGGAGACATGGTCCTCGGAAACAATGATGATGTGTATTAATGATGGCAGTGTGAAATGACATGGATATGAACATGAAAGTTCAAGCCTTTACACACAGTTATCGTAAGCTTTTTCAGTTTAATGTGAGGTACAGATGAATATTAAAGTCGATAAATTCAAGTTGACGTAAACTCTTCCTCCCTCTACTGCGGCGTCGCGTTATGACAGTCAACACGATGACGATTGAATATTCCTGTTATTATACTTAAAATAGTTTACAGAAAAGGCTTAACAAACTATTGCATAGATAGGCTTTATTAGGCCTACAGTACGCATCAATATCTCTTTCCTTTGTGCGGAAGCGCTGCCTCTAGAGTCATTAGCTGAGCGAAGGCTTCTGGTGGGTGTGTAGACTCGTAGGAGTGAGTCAAAGTATGCTGGTGCTGAGCTTGTGGAAGATCCATAAACAAGAGTCAGAGCTTTGAATTTGATTCGGGCAGTGAGTGCTAGCCAATGCAGAGAGATAATGATAGTTAATGATGAGTGTGTATGTGTGTGTGTGTGTGTGTGTGTGTGTGTGTGTGTGTGTGTGTGCTGTGATGATGAAGTCATGAGAAGCTAATGTTTAGTTAATGTTGACTACTGTATTATAATGTCAGCAGAATTCATGTTCTATGTGCTGAGCCTGTGGCCAGTTTAGGGGTCTGACCATTGACCTGCAGGCTACTATGAAGAAGACATGAACATGCTTAACTCAGAGATCATGATTAATGAAAAACTTTAGTTAATCACATTCATTTATATAACGTTACTGGTCTAGCCTGTGCATGCATAAGGTAATGATGATTTTTGAATATTCCTTTAATTATTCACTTACATTTCACAACTAGAGTAAAGCAAATTAATTAGGTTAATTGTCTGAATGTGCTCCTCCCGATAAATATAATAAAACATATAAAAAGTAGTCTTACATGCATGAATTAGATCAATGTTTTTTGTGAACACTGAAAACGGCTCGGGTTATGTATATAACCCTTGTTCCCTGAGAGGGAACGAGCACTGCGTCGGAACGACGAAATGGGGATGCTCCCTAAGCATCAGCGACTCTGAAGTCTGAATAGAAACTAGACCAATCCGATTGGCGTGCTTGATGACGTCATTGTGACGGCGTATTCGGAAGTATAAAAGGGGAGCCGGCGCATAATGGCGGCAGTTTTTTGCTCTGAAGCATGTGCTCCAGGCGTGCCGAGGTGTGGTGGCGCGACGCAGTGCTCGTTCCCTCTCAGGGAACAAGGGTTATATACATAACCCGAGCCGTTCCCTTTATCGAGGGAGCTTCCCACTGCGTCGGAACGACGAAATGGGGATGAGTACCCACTAGGCCACACCAAGGGTAGCGCCTGCCCTAGTGTGAAGCCGGAAACCGGGCACAACTTAGACTGGAGCACCCTAGCACCAGGCGTCGCAGGGAGATCCAGGCTATAAAATCTGATAAAGGTGTGCGGGGTGGCCCACCCAGCCGCCTCACAGATATCCTGCAAGGGGACCCCAGAAAGGACCTTAGGCACGTAGCCCGGCCAAGGATGTAAGATGGCTTTCACTCCACCCGGGGCAAACTCCAGGCAGGTTGGCGTTACCGCCAAGGCCTGGAGATCTCCCACTCTCCTAAGAGAAGTAATGTCAAGGAGAAAAGCCACCTTAAGGGTCAGGTTCCTCGGTTCCGCCAGCTCCAGCGGCTCGAAGAGGGCCTCAGCCAGCCCTCCGAGAACCACTACCAGATCCCAGATTGGAACTCTGGACCGAGCCGCAGGCCTCATCCTCCGAACCCCACAGAGGAACTGTACAACCAGCTGGTGCCTACCCAAAGGCCCATCACCCAAAGGCGTGTGGAAAGCCGCAATGGCCGCCACGTACACCTTGAGTGTGGATGGGGTTAGACCCGCAGAGAAGCGATCTTGGAGGAACTCCAGCACTGAAGCCACTGGGCAGTTAACTGGGTTCACCACACGCTCCCTAAACCAAGTGGAAAAGACATTCCACTTGAGGCTGTACAGTCTCCTTGTAGACGGAGCCCTGGAACTGAGTAAGGTCTCTACCACTTCTGCCAACAGGCCAGCCTCTAGGTACCTGGCCCCCTCAGGGGCCAGACCCAAAGGTTCCAAATCTCTGGCCGGGGGTGAATATTGTGCCCGCCGCCTGAGACAGGAGATCCCTCCTCAGAGGAATCTGCCACGGGTGACCTGCCAGCAGAGCTATGATATCCGAGAACCAAACTCTAGTCGGCCAACGGGGCGCCACCAGAAGTAGGCTGCTCCCTGATTTTGGACCCCCGGGACATACATTGCCCTAATGGACAACAGTTTCCCTTGGGACCACAGGAGAATTAGATGCGCAAATCTGCATAGAGGGCGTGATCTCAACCCTCCCTGGTGATTGAGCTACGCTACGACAGTTGTATTGTCTGTCCATACCAGGACATGTTGACCGCGGAGGTCCGGGAAAAAGCTCCTGAGAGCTTTGTAGACCGCCATCATCTCCAGGCAGTATATGTGCCAGGAGGAATGACGGCCCTCCCACGGGCCTCTCGCAAGCGGCCGTCCATGACCGCGCCCCAACCAGTGAGGGAGGCATCTGTTGAAACGGATTTCCGGCAACAGGACGCTCCCAACACTGGCTCCTGGGACAGAAACCAAGGTTTCCTCCATATGACTAGGGAATGAAGGCATCTGCGCGTTACCCTGATCGTACGGAACGGATTCCCTCTGGGGGAAAACCCCTTGGTTTTCAGCCACCACTGGAGGGGTCTCGTGTAGCAGGCCGAACGGTATCACGTTGGACGCTGCTGCCATGTGCCCCAGCACTCTCTGAAAGTGCTTCACAGTGTTGTGCTTAACAGTGAGGCCAAAGGGAAGAACCCGATATTGGTACGCCTCGCCCCCGAAAGCGAACCTCAGGCCTCCTGTGGGCAGGAAGGATGGAGATATGGAATATGCGTCTTTAGATACATTGTGACGAACCAGTCCTCGAACTGGATCTGACTCACGATGGGATAGTGAGCATCTTGAACCTGAATCTCCTCAGAGAACGGTTCAAGTACCTCCGATTTAATAATAGACACACGCTTCCATCCTCTTTGGGAACCATGAAGTAGCGACCGTAAAGCCGGACTCCCTGTCTGGCGGAGGGATACATTTACATATACATTTTACATTTATGCATTTGGCAGACGCTTTTATCCAAAGCGACTTACATTGCATTTTTTTTTTAAGGAAGACTTTTCACATTTTTTTTTTTTATCAATTCTTCTATACACTATATAGCCTCCTTACCATCAGGGAGCACACTTCCTGTTCCCTAACCTGCCACTGGGCTGGGCACCCCACTATTCAGGCCACACCGATGACAACCCCCAGTGGTGGAACGCTGAACTGCAGTCTCTACCCTTTGCCCAAGGTACACAGGGCCCCAGCAGATATATTCGGGAGCATAACCATGCGGCGAGATATTCTACTAGGGGAACCAGCCTCTCAAGGCTGGTCTCTGGTAACCACCGAACCTCCTGCCCGACCCCCTGAAGCGGCCACCCGGCAGGGCTTAGTCGGGGAGGTTTTTCGGTGTGCGAACGCGTTCGCTGCCCAGCCGAAGTCTCCCTAGAGGCGGCTAGAGTAGCATGCGTTCGCAGGAAGTCAATGTGGCCCGAGCGTCGTAGACGGCGGATCGCAGCATCGACTTCCAGAAAACTCCACGGAGGAGGCGACCTCGATCGCTCCTCTGGAGAGGGGGCTGGCCAGCAGGCCACTGGGCTGGGCACACCACCATTCAGACCACAACGATTAATTCGGTATTGGAACACTGAACTGCAGTCTGTACCCTTTGCCCATGGTACACAGGGCCCAAGCAGATATATTCAGGAGCATAATAACTATGCGCTGATATATTCTACTAGGGGAACCAGCCTCTCAAGGCTGGTCTCTGGTACCCACCGAGCCTCCTGCCCGACCCCCTGAAGCGGCCACCCGGCAGGGCTTAGTCGGGGAGGATTTTCGGTGTGCGAACTGGTTTGCTGCCCAGCTGCAGTCTTTCTAGAAGTGGCTAGAGCAGCATGCGTTCGCTGGAAGCCAATGTGGCCCGAGCGTCGTAGACGGCGGATCGCAGCATCGACTTCCAGAAGACTCCACAGAGGAGGCGACCTCGATCGCTCCCCGGGAGCGATAAATATATAAAAGCGAACACAATTTGGATGATAGGCTGAAATACCTAACTCCTCAAAGTCAGAGAAATCCCATTTAATTGCACAGAATTAAATGCCACCAAAACACCCAAATAGTGAACACAACTTGTATGATAGGCTGATAATCTAACTCCTCAAAGTTAGATAAATCCCATTTTATTCCTCAGAAATAAATGCCACCATAATCACCCATCACGTGAACATGCTGAATGATAGGCTGAATAGACATATCTAACTCCTCAACGTCAGATAATGTTTAATTTAAATTCCTCAGAATTAAATGCAGCCCTAATAACCAGACCATACTGTTTAAATATGTATTCAACTAATCGTCATCTACACGCTGTCTCAGCAACGCGAGATTCGATTCGTTCCCAACATATTTGGCTTTCATCCCTCGAGATGAAAGACCACAGGCGCGAGGCTGAAACACTCGAAAACGCCCGTTTCTGTACGCTACGAGACATTTCTCAACGACCCCAGCCAGCACCCTCAGGAGCTGATTGCAAGCCTCGCTAAACAGTATCACATGTACACAGATAGCGTGTGTTCACTTTTGTTGCAGACCCGTAATGCACGCGCTGCCTCAGCAACGCGGGATCGAGCCTGCATCATGAGGTGGCGAGCTCTCGTTTGCTTCACTCCTTCGACGCTGAGCACATCTAATTCCTCGGAATCAGATCGCTCAAGCATCTGGTTCTCCATCCCGGGGAAGAGCCGCATCGTGGGCTTCCGCACGGTAACGGAGAACACCGGGTTACTACAGGCAGCCCCCTCGGGGACTGCCTGAGCACCTTATTTTATGAATGAAGCAGTGTGTATGGTGTTTTAACGTCACCCGCCTCGATGCTGAGCACATCTAATTCCTCAAAATCAGACAGCTCAAGCATCGGACCCTCCAACCCGGGGGAAGATGCCGCCAAGCGGGCTTCCACACGGGGAGGAAGATCGTCGGAACTGTCAGAGGAGGATTGGGAAAGTGCCGCGGCAGTCCCGAAACCCTCTGACAAGTCCCGCTGTGAGCCCCATGATCTGCGACGCCGAGCCGCCTCAGCGACCGCGGGTCCAGAACCACGGGGCTCACGAGGCTGGCCGGTCTCATCGAACACGGCCAGCCGAGAGCGGAGCAGTCTGAGTGTCAGCCGCTTACAGTGTTCACAGGCGGCTCCCTCGAGAGCCACCCGAGCGTGCTGAACACCCAGACACTGCACACAAAGCATGTGTGTATCCGAGCCCGAGATGTAACGAGGGCAAGGATGCACACACTGCTTGAACTCTCTCTCCATTTTCACTTTATTAAACTAGTCAAACACACTCTCAATCGCAACTGGACAAAACAACAGTAAATAGACAGACAATGTAACACAGAGCGCCTGCTGAAGAGCAAAGACTGCCGCCATTATGCGCCGGCTCCCCTTTTATACTTCCGGGTACGCCGTCACAATGACGTCATTACGCACGCCAATCCGATTGGTCTAGTTTCTATTCAGACTTCAGAGTCGCTGATGCTTAGGGAGCATTCCCATTTCGTCGTTCCGACGCAGTGAGAAGTTCCCTCGATAAAGGGAACATCATGATCGTGTGTAATAAACCATAATGTATGATGATGTACTCACCTTAGTTAATGTTTTAATTAAGGTGTTGTTCATCCATGAAGTCATGAATGAAAGACTTTGAATTCCTGTTAGTTCCTGATGATTCATGAGATATTAATGCATGTAGTAATGCATAAGTCATGCATTAATTAATGCATGAATTCATGATAATTCATGTACCCTTACCGCAAAGTGTTACTGACATTATTTTGCATTTTTCAATCAATCAATCAATCTGTGTAACTAGTTGAATAACTTTAATCATATTTTTAGTGTCCCCAACTGAGCAAGCCAAGCCAAAGGCGACAGTGGCAACGAACCGAAACTCCATCAGGGCATGATGGAGAAAAATAAACCTTGTGAGAAACCAGACTCAGTCGGGGTGCCAGTTCTCCTCTGGCCTATTAACACACCGTGTAAGATTATTATTCTGGCAACCTTACAGGTCGGAAATCATATTAGATCGGATTATTCAAAATTTCAGGGTATCACGGAAGAGACAGATTTATTTAGGATGGGGCGTCAATTACACAAGAGTATGAATACATGAAAGATCGTTAAGAGAGTTATTGTGCCGGAAACTGGTTTTTTGAGCATGACGTGCCGGTGAGGCAAATTCAGAGGAGACACCAATTGACACGGCTCAGCAGACACTCAAGGATGAGCTCGTCATGTCCAGGCGCAGGTCCAACATCCGATCCGGACAGGGCCCAGATCCGGGATAAACCTCGGGATAAACAGAGAGACTAACATTAGCGTAGATGCCACTCTTTTTATGATGTAACGAGTACATCAGGTGTTATGGGAAGTGTTCCCGGTTCCGGCTGACCTAGTTAATGCAGCCTAACAATCAGTCAATTGATCTGAATAATGAAAGTTAAAAATGTTCTATGTGTATGCCATAGTAAAGAGATGTGTTTTTAGTCTAGATTTAAACTGACAGAGTGTGTCTGCTTCCCGAACAATGCTAGGAAGACTGTTCCAGACTTTAGGAGCTAAATAGGAAAATGATCGACCGCCTGCAGTTGATTTAGATATTCTAGGTATGATCAACTGGCCAGAGTTTTGAGACCGCAATAGACGTGATGGAGTATAATGCGTTAAGAGCTCGCTTAAGTACTGGAGCTAAACCATTAAGTGCTTTGTAAGTAATAAGCAAGATTGTCTGCGATGTTTAATAGGGAGCCAGTGCAGTGTTGACAGAACTGGACTAATATGATC
The DNA here is from genome assembly GCF_024679245.1 of Pseudorasbora parva. Taxonomy (NCBI): domain Eukaryota; kingdom Metazoa; phylum Chordata; class Actinopteri; order Cypriniformes; family Gobionidae; genus Pseudorasbora; species Pseudorasbora parva. The sequence continues at coordinate 853,519 of NC_090173.1, read as the reverse complement.
ATACTTCCTGGTTCTGGTAAGAACTCGAGCTGCTGCATTTTGGACCAGGAGTTTGTTTATTAAGCGAGCAGGGCAACCACCCAGTAGAGCATTACAATAATCTGTCTCTATCTATCTATCTATCTATCTATCTATCTATCTATCTATCTATCTATCTATCTATCTATCTATCTATCTATCTATCTATCTATCTATCTATCTATCTATCTATCTATCTATCTATCTATCTATCTATCTATCTATCATGGACCAGCTGGAGTTTGTTTATTAAGCGAGCAGGGCAACCACCCAGTAGAGCATTACAATAATCTAGCCTTGAGCTCATGAACGCATGTACTAACTGTTCAGCATTTTGCATTGAAAGCATGTGCCATAATTTAGATATATTTTTAAGATGATAGAATGCGGTTTTACAGATGCTAGAAACGTGGCTTTCAAATGAGAGATTGGTATCAAAGAGCACACCCAGGTTCCTCACTGACGACGAGGGCTTGACAGAGCAGTCATCAAGTGTTAGACAGTATTCTCGGTTACTACTTGTGGAGCTTTTCTGTCCAATAATTAAAAATTCAGATGATAAGAGTAAATCATTTGTAACTCTAATGAGAGCAGTCTCAGTGCTATGATACGGTCTAAATCCTGACTGGAAATCCTCACATATACCATTTCTTTCTAAAAAAGAACATAATTGTGAAGACACAGCCTTTTCTAGTATTTTTGATAGAAACGGTAGATTCGAGATTGGCCTGTAATTGACTAATTCTTTAGGATCAAGTTGCGTTTTTTTAATAAGTGGTTTAATTATAGCCAACTTAAAAGTTTTCGGTACATATCCTAATGTCAAAGATGAATTAATGATATTAAGCAGAGGATCTATGACCTCTGGAAGTATCTCTTTTAATAGCCTAGTCGGTATAGGGTCAAGCATACATGTTGTTGATTTTGATGATTTTACAAGTTTAGCCAATTCTTCTCCTCCTATAGCAGTGAATGAGTGTGTGTGTGTGTGTGTGTGTGTTTGTGAGTGTGTGTGTGTGTGTGTGTGTGTGTGTGTGTGTGTGTGTGTGTGTGTGTGTGTGTGTGTGTGAGTGTGTGTGTGTGTGTGTGTGTGTTCTCCTATAGTAGTGAATGAGTGTAATTTTTCCTCAGTGACACTACAATGCTCTGTCTGAAGTGATACTGTAGTAGACGGCTGCATGGTTATAATTTTATTCCTAATATTATCAATCTTACTAGTAAAGAAGTTCATAAAGTCATTACTGCTGTGCTGTTTACAAACGTCAGAAGTTGAAGCTTTATTTTTTGTTAATTTAGCCACTGTATCGAATAAATACCTAGGGTTGTGTTTGTTTTCTTCTAAAAGAGTTGCAAAATAAGCAGATCTAGCAGTTTTTATGGCCTTTCTGTATGCAATCATGCTCTCTTTCCACAAATTGTGAAAAACCTCCAATTTTGTTTTCTTCCAGCTGCGCTCCATTTTTCTTGTCAAAAACGGACAAACTCAGCCGTTGGTTAAAAATGTAAAATAAGGACAAACCCAAATGTTAACCCAACAGTTGTGTTTGTCCATATATGACCCAAATGCTAAACATTCTGTGAATTAGAAATCTCCTTACCCCCAGTAAGTAGATTATACAATGTAAAAACCCAAATGTTAGGTAAAGTTTTTAAAGTATGGACAAACCCAAATGTTGGGTTAAAAATGTTAAATATGGACCAACTCAACCGTTGGGTTAAAAATGTAAAATATGGACAAACTCAACTGTTGGTTAAAAATGTCAAATATGGACAAACTCAATTGTTGGGTTAAAAATGTAAAATATGGACAAACCCAAAGGTTGGGTTAAAAATGTCAAATATGGACAAACTCAACTGTTGGTTAAAAATGTCAAATATGGACAAATTCAACCATTGGGTTACAAATGTAAAATATGGACAAACCCAAATGTTGAGTTAAAAAGGTAAAATATGGACAAACCCAAATGTTGAGTCAAAAAGGTAAAATATGGACAAACTCAATTGTTGGATTAAAAATGTAAAATATGGACAAACCCAAATGTTGGGTTAAAAAGGTAAAATATGGACAAACCCAAATGTTGAGTTAAAAAGGTAAAATATGGACAAACCCAAATGTTGAGTCAAAAAGGTAAAATATGGACAAACTCAATTGTTGGATTAAAAATGTCAAATATGGACAAACCCAAATGTTGGGTTAAAAATGAAAAATATGGACAAACCTAACCATTGGGTTAAAAATGTAAAATATGGACAAACCTAACCATTGGGTTAAAAATGTCAAATATGGACAAACCCAAATGTTGAGTTAAAAAGGTAAAATATGGCCAAACCAAAATGTTGGGTTAAAAAGGTAAAATATGGACAAACCCAAATGTTGAGTTAAAAAGGTAAAATATGGACAAACCCAAATGTTGAGTCAAAAAGGTAAAATATGGACAAACCAAAATGTTGAGTCAAAAAGGTAAAATATGGACAAACCCAAATGTTGAGTCAAAAAGGTAAAATATGGACAAACCCAAATGTTGAGTTAAAAAGGTAAAATATGGACAAACCCAAATGTTGAGTTAAAAAGGTAAAATATGGACAAACCCAAATGTTGAGTCAAAAAGGTAAAATATGGACAAACCAAAATGTTGGGTTAAAAAGGTAAAATATGGACAAACCAAAATGTTGGGTTAAAAAGGTAAAATATGGACAAACCCAAATGTTGAGTCAAAAAGGTAAAATATGGACAAACCAAAATGTTGGGTTAAAAAGGTAAAATATGGACAAACCCAAATTTTGGGTCAAAAAGGTAAAATATGGAAAAAACAAAATGTTGGGTTAACAATTTAAAATATGGACAAACCAAAATGTTGAGTTAAAAAGGTAAAATATGGACAAACCAAAATGTTGGGTTAAAAAGGTAAAATATGGACAAACCCAAATGTTGGGTCAAAAAGGTAAAATATGGAAAAACCAAAATGTTAAACCAACAGTTGTGTTTGTCCATATATGACCCAAATTTGGGTTGAAACAACCCAGCATTTTTTGAGTATGGCATGTATGCATTATAAAACTATATGCATTATATAATTAAGAGTCTTCTGAAACTGAGTCAGGAAGTCAGTTTCTCACCTGAACTCTTGTCAGTGTGTCTGAGGTCTTGTCTTGAATTCTGTGAGGACAAGTCAAGTCAACTTTCTTTATATAGTGCTTTTACAGTGATGATTGTTTCATAGCAGCTTCACAGTGTTAAACAGGACAATACTGCAACAAAATTTGACAGCCATCTCCATCACATAACACACGAGACAGGACACAACCAGAGAGAGAAGATAGAATGGAACTATAACTAAAGGAGAGAGATTAAAATTAGAGGAGAACTGAAGAACTGATATAAATAAAGGGTAAAGGCAGACTGCTGAGGATAGTAAGGGGAAAACTAAGCTGAGAACTCTATAAGCAGAGAACTAATGGAGGAAATATACTAAACAATAGTGAAACACTGCTTCAGGAAGCTTCGAAACCTTTACAAATAAACATCATATTGTTTCTAAATGTCAATGGTGATCTCTGAACCCATGAATCATTCAGATCGATTCACTGAGAACCATTGAACAAGTGTCTAAGGGTTTACCTGATCTCTGATCAGTTTATACACGTGTAGACATTTAATGAGACACTAGTATAATTAAAGGAATAATAGTAGTTAATATTCTCTAATTGACCTGTTAAGCCGAGCCATCCATGGAACAAACAAAACAAGCCCTGAAAACTGATAAAAGAACACATATTATACAGACATGTGATATTTAATATTGTTAGATGATTAGTTTATTGCATTTGATAGATTTTTCTTTAATAAAACACTTGAAGTGTGTCTGTAAAAGGTGTTTTCATGCATGTTTGGCCTGAGTTGCTGTTGTATTTACACTGTTCTGACCAGCAGGGGTCACCAGAGTGTGGCGTTTCCAACACTTCCAAACACTGAATCATTTTGGTTCAATTGATTCAAAGCTTTGAGAAGATTTGTTTCTCCCATCACTACAAAACACGACTAGAACAGGCAGATTAGATCTAGGTGTACCTTTAACAAGAACTAACTACAGACTATCAACAACAACAGTAACATGACACAACCAACTGGCAAAACAAGAGGGAAAGAGAGCACATTATAAAGAGAGCAGAGAACACGAGGAACAGGCGAGCACACTCAGACAAACAAGGACTCAACAAGAGGAGCACATGGCCAACACAAACTGAGACAGAGCCATGTGCTCAAGAACAACACTAACAAAGAGACCCTGAACAACGATACGAGAACCCATACAGTGAGAAGAGAAGAGAGAATGATCAGTCCCAACAGACACAGATCACACTTATCAGACATTTCTGTTTCTGTCAGTCTTTCTCTTCATCATATAGTTACAGCTCTTTCTTTAAACATCATCAGCTCGTCCTGTGGTTGTGAACTTCCTCCGATCTGCCTGTTTAACTCTGCTATAGTGACACTATGCCACAGTGAAGTGTTGCTTTACATTTGTGTGAAACATCTGAGAAGTGGATGTTGTTAACCACACTAGCAGCATTTGCACTTTTTGTCCTAAAAGTGTCTGTCTGAACACAAGGGGATTTTTTTGCACACGAGAACATTACTGTTAGTTTTACTGCTTTCTTTTAGCAGTTTCCTGCATGCAGTTGAATTCTATGAATATAATCAATAAATTATTAGTGATGAAATTTGTTTACATTTATGCATTTAGCAGTTACTTTTATCCAGAGCGACTTAAGCCCAATTTAAACTTCTGCGTTGCGTGTACACCGTAGCTACGTTGTAGGCTGTGTGTTGCGTGCGTGCCCTACGCTGTACCCTGACACACACCTCTTCAAAAATGTAACAACGCGTCAATTCTACACGGACCGCAAACGCCGTGATTGGTCTCCGAGAACCCTCAAGTCTATAAATAAATAAATACGTGATAGAAGTGCGTGTGTCCAGGAATTATAGTTTCATCCTATATCTGCTATATAACATGGTGAATGAACAATCAAATTCCATTGAGGCTTGATCAGCTTCTGAAAGGGAGTTAGGAGGCTCTGCTAAAATCTGTCCAGTTGGTTGTGCTCTTAACAGAGTACGATGCACATGTCTCCGTTTTTCCAAGTCATCAGCAATGGTTTACTCCGACCCACCAGATGTAGGGGCTTGCAGCACTTTGTAAACCACAGAACTCCAACAGTCCTGAATCTTTGCTCGGCCTCACACACAAAAGTCACGCAAAATACACCAACTGACCTTGACTTAGACTGTACTCTCCGATCATGTCGCTCTTTTCTACAAGCTGCTGCAGCCTTCATGTGACTTCTAGTTCCGTCAAAGGCCTCTTGGAGTCTAGTCTGATCGTCATAAATCCGTGTCGTGAACACTACCTTGGATGGGAGCCTCAATTCTACCCAAGAGAAAATCAACAGTCAATTCTGGATCTTGCCCGAACATTAAGAAATATGGGAATTTATTTGTAGACTGATGTGGGGTAGTATTGTAAGAGAACACCACTTGAGGGAGATATGCACCCCAGTTTATCTTCTTACCAGAGGGTAACGTGTGCAGTAAATTGTGCTGCATCATTAACCATTTCCAGTAGGATGGGCTGGAGGGGTCCAGCTCCTTCCAATGGCATACAACTCATACAACTAATGAATAAGAATACTTTCTAAGTTCCTTCCCTGGTCAGAGTAGATGTGACTAGGAACTCCAAACTTATAGACTGTTTCAACGGCAGCAACATAAAGCAGCTTTTGTGGCCCAAACTTAACTTCCGGTGGCCGTCAATAACAACAGAGGCTGCGCTATCTTTCTTATGCGTTATCACCCTTAATTCTAATTGTACAATATTATCTTAATTCATATGTTTTTGTTGTTTCAGCATGTTTATTATAAATAATCTCCCATTTCTGTCTTCAATATAGAGTGGGGGAAACGCCCCCCTTAAAGCGTAGTTCACCCAAAACTGAAAATCCTGTCATTAATTACTCAACCTTATGTCGATCACGACCTGTGAATATCCTAAAAGTGTGTTCCGAAGATGAACGAAGGTCTTACAGGTTTTGAGTGACATGAGGGTGGGTAATTAATGACAGAATTATAATTTTTATGTGAACTAACCCTTTAAGGACCTTGCAATGCCGGTTTCTGTACAGTAGGCTATATAAATGCGTGCGTGCTCGCCTATTAATTAATGCAATGCGTCGGATTAACACTTTTCTTTGTTTCATAATATAATATTAATGTTGGGAAACTTAAACTTGTAGATAAAGTACCCTGAGATTGATTGTATATGAATGCATCACAAAAATCCCGTGCTCTCTGCACTACATTAAGAGGATAAAGCGAAAGTTGTTTTACACTCCACGATAAAGGAGTTTACATACCTAATTTAAATATTTTGCAGTAAACATAAATCCGATCAGTTCCAGAGGGCGAGCACTTGACGTGATCAGATGTAAACGTGCTGTGTGCTGATTGGCTGATGAGCTGATCTGCTTGACAGGATAATGATCACATTTTAATGCAATGTGTAAACACAGCCACAATATGTTACCTCTACAGTAGATTATTTCTGATAACAAGCAAATAAATAACATGTAAATCATATTAGAAATACAGTCTAAATTACATTAGACGCTGCTCTCACATGCAGTCAGATTGGATATTTAGTAAGCATCTGTTTGATTTTTAATATTTGTATAATGTTATCCAAAAATGGTACATCCAAAATGTTTTTCTACTGAGTAGTGTGCAAACTATCCACTAGCCAGACCGATAAACACACACAGACCAGAAGTTAACTTTGGGCCAGGCGCGTAACCGTAGCAACGCGCGTGCGTTCGATGAAACCGTCTATAAAACCACTCATTAACCAACACCTTTGCCACTGTAGATGCTCTTTGGTCACGAGTTGGTACTGCCTGAGTGTATTTGGAAAACACATTCTCCATTTCATTCTGTGATGGCTTAATCAATGTAAAATCAATAGCCAGAATTTGATTAAGCCTTGACACCAGCCAATTGGTCATAATTGGTCACATTCTTCAATGTTATGATAATACGAGTCCAGCGTGGAAGTGGCAGATGTCTTTGAGTAGTCCTATCCAAAGGCATTGAGAATAATATAGGCATTTGATCAGACAAGTCTGCATTATTGATATTGATGTCCAACACTGTTAAACCACGGGATAAAATCAAGTCCAGAGTGTGACCTTGAACATGAGTTGGTCCAGACACCCATTGCTCAAAGTCAAAAGTGTCAAATAATCTAAGAAAGTCTTTTGAAAGTGGCTTGGAGCCACAGCAGATGTGGATGTTAAAATTCCCTGAAATCAAGATTCTCTCATGATTAGTAACAATTTCTCAAATAAATTCAGCAAATTCATTGAGAAAATCCTTGTGTGTATGATATATAATTGCAGAAACAACTGAACTTCAAAGCTACTACGAGTCCCAGTTGATAAACAACGACAGAGAAGAGAGTCTTCAAACACCGCAGCCAATCCCCCACCACGACCGGATAACCAAGGGGAATTAAAAAATGTACAGTCCTGTGGCACCAGCTCAGTGAAAGGACTCAAGTCTCCAGGTTTACATAATGCATAGTATATCCAAGGCATGTGTAGTAAAAAATTGATTTAATAAAAAAGTTAACCAGAGAGCGTGCGTTGATCAAAGCCACCTTATATAGCGATGAATCTCCCTGAAGCTGCTTTGCAGCTTATACAACTGTCGAAGATTAAAGATGTTCACACCACCGCGGCGAACAAGGGGAGGAGGACCGCGTGGAAAGACCGCTGGATAAAAAAGGCCGAAGCCACTGAGGCGAAGCATCCAGTGACTCCAGCAAGCACTGCGTTCAGAGGCCAAACCTCTATCAGACAATGCATGCAACATCGACACAGAGGATGTCAGCCGAGCAGCAACTCTGCCCCACTTTCCATGTTTCCTCCAACGCTTTCCCTTTCCAATGCAGGTCAGTCAAATGCTAGCAATGGTGTACAGGGAGATATGAATGTGTAGGCGGAGAAGTGCGTGACTAACAATGTCACACCTGGCAGTTTCAAATGTCCATGAGTGTTTGGCGGTCATAAACCAACACCCTTTTACAGTTTGTGATTGAAAGAGACGCGGATAAAAACCAGAGACGACAAGGAGAGCAGCAGATTAATTGATGAATTACACTCATGGGCAAAATGGCCAGGCTGTCGGCACCCTCTACAAATAACCGAACCTCTATTACCGGTACCTGCATTAAGATGGAAACTTCTTGGGACATTCTGAAGTGAAGACAACTTGCGTGTTAATTGATCAAGCTGTTGCTGCTTTGTAAGGATTTTTTTCCTGCTCAGCTAACTCACAGCCAGTAGACATTGATGCAGACCCAAACTGCAACCCATGGGTAGAAGGGGTCGAAAAACTACAGTCCCTAGAACCCCTCATCATGGCCTCCCGTTCCCATCTAATGGCTTCCCCTCAAACATCAAGTAAATTAGCCCTAGGATTTTGGCATACAAGCTGTTTTAATTCCCTGCACAGGTTTTAATCCTGCCAACTATGCCAAATTAGTAACCTTTGGCTAAAATTATCAAGAAAGATCTGACTACGCCACCTAGGTTATGTCTTACCCTAGGAAATAGAGCTACCCCAAAGAAAATTACAATATTATGAAGGACCCTCGGATTGGGGTAAAGACAGAGACATGATTTACAAAAAAATTACACATTTATTTTGCGGTAAGCATCAGTAAAAGACATCTAAAATGAGTCTCAAACAGTTAAAAACCAATTAAATATTCACAATGATTAAGAGACCACAATAGACCAAACGTTACAGAAGGAAACGTTCCCTTTCTGTTAAGCATCAGTATTACAGCTCATTGCATGTGAATACAAACCGGCAAAGAGACAAGGCATAGAAAGAGAAGCAAAAAAATACATAAGCAAATCAAAAGAATAATATAAATCAAAATGATTTAAAACCATCCTGCTTCAGGGCAGGTAGATAGAAGTGTTTTAATTTAATATAATAGTACAAGAGACAAAAGTTTCCAGTAATTTCACATATCATACAGACAGATAGGACAGAATAATTCTATCACACTCAGTAGATCAGCGAATCAAACGAGAATCGTCCACAGCAGTCTGACAGTCAGCTGTACGAACCGGGCAGTGAAACAGTAATGCAGAACGGGTATATAAAACAGGTCTGTAAACAACATACATCAAACGGTATAAAACAGCAGCTAGCGCTCACAGGCCGCACCTGAAAAACAAAAAAACAAATTGTGAAAAAAAGTTACCTTCTTACCTCACAAGTGAGTTTGTTAGACTATTGTAACTATATGCTACCTGTGATGTTCTCTCTCAGAATCAGCTCGTGTTGGCTGTCAGGCAGTAGGAGACAGTGGCCAGGGAATTTAACATTCTGCTGTTCGACTAATTCAGCAAGCAGTAGCGATCGCTTCTTCCTCCTGCCAGTTTGGTTTTCTTTTGGAATCCATGGTGGCTGATTATATCATGAAATCTAGGCTATATATAGGCAGCTCAGTTAACAGCACACCAGTTTAAAACATTTAATTAAGACATGGTGGAAAAACATGTTTATCTTTCATTTCAAATGTGTATATTATATTGTCTCGAAACTTCTTTATTGTCAAATTTGTGTTGAATATAAAGAAATTTCACCATTCAATGTGAATTTATCTGAGAAAATTCTTAGATAAAGACATCTATTCAGTGATTCAGTGACATCATCCAAAATCCTGTTTGTGGCACAGCAAAGTATTGTGAATCAACTCTAAACTTTACAACATACTCCGCAAGAACTGAGAAAAAAATGTCTCGCTCCCAGGGCTGCGAGGAAAAAAAATTACTTCATTTTGTTCTCAGCCCTGGTTTGGGAGTTCTCGCAGCTTGTTCTCGACACATCGCCTGAGCAGAACTTTTTCTTGCTGGTGTCCGAGAACTATTGTGTGATTGGTCAGACGTGGTTAATGTGGGTGTGGTTAATGCGGAGAAACGCAGATGTTCGGCACCTGCTGTTCTTGTGAAGTATGAAATGTAGTGTCCAGAACGAACTTTGTTCTTGTTCTTGCCACCTCGAGAAAACAAACAAATGTTCTTGCAGAGTATGTCCCATGCTTAAGACTGACACTTAATATTTAGTCCTACACTTTACTTAAAATATGATTCAGACTTGATAACTAACTTTTAAGCGCAGCTTTGAGCTAAGAATTTTTTACTCTTAAGTAAATTCTTAGCAGTGTTCTTGTGAGTAATTTGACGATGCTTGATAAATATGGGCCCAGAGCCCATCATTGAGCTAAATGGACCTTTCGGGAAGATGAACTCCCAAAACTACTGCTAGGTTCTACGATATCTTCAGCCTGTTTTACAAGAGTTCCCTCAAGAGTCAACCTGCCACAGGCTCTTCCGATAGTTCCACTCCGATACTTATTGAATCTGTCCTAAAGGCCGTTGCGGTACATCACGTTGAAAGTTGGTGATGATTATAGTGGTCCTCAGTTTTTGGGGCCCATCAGAACGCTTTCTTACATCTCAGGCCTCAATGATTTCCTTATAACAGTTTCCTAATGTGGCAGAGAGAATGTTCTTCCTTTCTTATTATGAAAAATTAGGACAATGTTATATTGAGATCATTATAAAAACTTAAATTTAAGAACATTCCCAAAATATACTCAAAAGGTTGCAAGTAAAATGTTCTAATTTTGTTTACTCGTCACATTAGAAGAACATTTATAAAGAACATTCAACATCACATCTCTCAATGATATCCTCAAAATAGTTTCCTAAAGTGGCAGAGAGAATGTTCTATCTTTGTTATTATGAAACATTCGGACAATGTTTTTTAAGATCATTGATTGAACTTGTCCTTTGAATGTTGCAGTTAACATGTTATATCTTGGTTTGCATTTAATGCTATAGGAATTTTTTTTAAATGAGAAAACATTCTTAAAATATTCGTTAAACATTACATTCAAATGTTTTCTTCAGAACATTAACCAAACTTGTAGGGAATGTTAGCCAAAGTCCTGAGATCGTTCCCTGCTAGCTGGGTCGTAGGAGCGAGTCGAAGTATGCATTTTTTCTGGGTTTGTGGTGAATCTGTGAGCAAGCGTCAGCGCCTTGAGCTCGATGTGAGAGGTAGCCAGTGCAGAGAGCTAAAGAGAGGTGTGACATGAGCCCTTTTGGTCTTGTTGTTTGTTACTGTAAAAACTCCATCACTCCTGAATTCTAAAACAGTTTTAATGTATTGTAAAATAATGCTCAGCATCGGCTCCAGTTTGGTCAAGCAGAAAGCTTTTGCACACACTACATGATTCTCTCTAAAGAAGGGAGTGTTTCTACACATTATAACATGCTTTACTCTCTCCATCTCTGGGAAAATAGATCAGATCCAGGCTCCTTTATTAACTCTACAGATGCTCTGACTGCAGCAGGGATGTGTTTCTCAAGCACTACTGATTTAACTTTAAAAACCTGAAAGACTTTTCTTTATCTTGAGCCCCAAAAGGTTTAACCAGAAATGCCAAAACTGATAGCCAGGATAAACTGTATGAGGGAATTAATTTTAAAAGTGTATTTCCAGAGCTGAAAGCATTTCATCATCTAAAAAACTGCACAAAAAAAAAGCAAAAATAAACATGTGAATCATTTTCTAAGCATAAAAGAGCGTATAAATGGATCTACAAAGGACTATTCTATGATCACTATTAAGTCCAACAAACACAGATTCTGTAGGAAGTTAGTATGTGTTAACTGTGTCAGTTCTAGTGGTTTCAGAGCTGTGATCTTACTGTTGAGGAAACATGTTTCTGCTGAGGTGAGGATTCAGTTATTTTGACCACAGAGAGCAGTGATGATCTCTGAACCAGTTTAAACTGATAATGGCTGTGGATTCTCAATCTCTCTGGTGGCACTCCCTCTTCTTTATTTAAGTGAGATGCTCTATGACATTCATCTTTTCAGTTAACAGTATAATAAGTTTTGCTTCTTTAATAAGCTGAATTTAAACACTGGCATGTCCACATTTTGGCTAAATCTGTTTGCATTTAAAATTGCATTTACAAGCCTAAACCCAATAACTGTGATCATGTACCCAGGCTGTGAGTGAAGCTGAAGTGTGTTAAAGTTATGATGAGGCTGATTTAGAAAAACAAACTTTAAAAGTCTTTATTCTTGCTATAAGGTCCCTCTGACATTTCGACATAATCTACAGTACAAGATGAGACAAGAAAGGGAAGTCACAGTCACATATTTATAGGCCACCCAGCGTCCTCAGTGGATGGGTGAGGGCTTCTTGATAATCGGAGAAAATACAACTTACATGGTATTAGTTAAGATAAAACACTCCGGTCTGAACAAGCACTGTGTGAGACATTTTCTCTCTCTTGCACTATGGGGAAACTCCTCAGAACTTGATTGGTTCACATCTGTGGCCTGAGGCCTGATTGGTTCACATCTGTGAATGTCACAGAAAAATTGCCTTTCAAAGACAAATGACCGACTGCCTATAAAGCACACTGAAATGCCCATTTAGTCCTCACGACAGTGTTGACTCGCGCATATACGCAGTAGCACGGCAACATACGCAATGCACATTCCTGTTATCTCAGGGAACTGAGGTTATGTCAGTAACCGGAGCATTCCCTTTCGATATGGTTCACTTGTATTACATGAGAGATTTTCTTGCTATGTGAAATAACTACAAAATGCTGTGCTATTAGACAGAATGGAAGCCGACCTGCCCAGCTGTAGCCCCGGAGCACTCAGTGACTAGGGCAGGCTTCTAGAGTCAAGGACTCAGATTCAACCTTGAGTGGAGCAAAGTTTCCAGATTTATACTGATCTCCATTGGGCCATTATTGGATACAGCTGTAAATGATTCCATGCTTGGAGTATGAACAGGTGGAAGTACTCACAGTTGCTGATTTTTCCTTTGGATTTGGATCTACTACTTTGTTCCTTGGCTCCTTTCTCCCTCATTGGATTGCCACACATCTCCCCTCAGCTCCAGGTTGTTGCCAGGAATGACAGACTACAGGCACTCCTCTCTCCGGGACTGGGTGTCAACATTACCTTGGAGTTTACCTTCTCCATGCTCTATTCTGAAGCAGAAGTCCTGAAGATCCAGGAACAAATGGGACTCCAGCATTAGATTCCTTAGCAGTGGACATCCATTTTAACAGAGCGTGGTCAGTATCAAGGGTGAATTCTCTTACCAGCAGGTAATATCGCAGATTTTTCAGGCCCACTTAATGACCAAGCACTCTTTCTCCACAGTAGAATAATCACGCTCGCTATTCAGTAACTTACAACTAATGAATGTAACAAGATATTCTTCTCCATGTCTCAGCTGTGAAAGGATGGCTCCAAAGCCCGTTTAGGAGGCATCAGTCTGGATGATGAAAGGTTGTTGGAACTCTGGGGTTACCAAGACTGGATTTCCACCCAGGGCTAGCTTTAGAGAGGAAAAGGCCATTTCTGCTTTGATGGACCAGACAACATAGTGAGGGAGGTTTTTTTTGGTCGGGTCATGCAGGGAGGCTGCAAGGGCTGCAAAGTTTGGGATAAACTACCAATAATATCCAACTAGACCTAATAATGTCTTTACCTGTTTCCGGCTAGTGCAGTTTAGAACCGCTCAGCTACAAGACCCTAAGCTTGAACTGGCTTGGTGAACCATCAAGGTTGCTGACGACCAGTTACTAGAGGTTACTAGTTACTGTTTAACTAATTTTGCTGTTTAAACACCATACTGTACCGGATCAGTACCGGATTGAAGATGAGGTTGTTGAACAGCTGTTGGTACCTAAACCCTATATCTCCTGTGTTTGGACTTGGCTCACTCCCTCCTGGGTGCCCACCTGGTACAGAAAAGACATATGAATGAATTCTGAGGAGGTTTTACTGGCCAGGGGTGAAGCGAGGAGTTGAAGATTATTGCAGACAGCCAGAAGTGCAACCTGCCAGAAGACCAGCCCTAGATAATTAGTTAGCAAAAAAGCATGTTAAGAGTGACAGATATAGTCAGTGAAAGGCTTCTGTATCATAGAGTCAGCACTAAACACTCAGATGGTCAGATCAGAGGAATGATGGGAAGTGTAGTGTTAGTGACTGTGACAGATATAGAGTCAGTGAAAGGCTTCTGTATCATAGAGTCAGCACTAAACACTCAGATGGTCTGATCAGAGGAATGATGGGAAGTGTAGTGTTAGTGACTGACAGATATAGAGTCAGTGAAAGGCTTCTGTATCATAGAGTCAGCACTAAACACTCAGATGGTCAGATCAGAGGAATGATGGGAAGTGTAGTGTTAGTGACTGACAGATAAAGAGTCAGTGAAAGGCTTCTCTATCATAGAGTCAGCACTAAACACTCAGATGGTCAGATCAGAGGAATGATGGGAAGTGTAGTGTTAGTGACTGACAGATATAGAGTCAGTGAAAGGCTTCTGTATCATAGAGTCAGCACTAAACACTCAGATGGTCTGATCAGAGGAATGATGGGAAGTGTAGTGTTAGTGACTGTGACAGATATAGAGTCAGTGAAAGGCTTCTGTATCATAGAGTCAGCACTAAACACTCAGATGGTCAGATCAGAGGAATGATGGGAAGTGTAGTGTTAGTGACTGACAGATATAGAGTCAGTGAAAGGCTTCTGTATCATAGAGACAGCACTAAACACTCAGATGGTCAGATCAGAGGAATGATGGGAAGTGTAGTGTTAGTGACTGACAGATATAGAGTCAGTGAAAGGCTTCTGTATCATAGAGACAGCACTAAACACTCAGATGGTCAGATCAGAGGAATGATGGGAAGTGTAGTGTTAGTGACTGACAGATATAGAGTCAGTTAAAGGCTTCTGTATCATAGAGTCAGCACTAAACACTCAGATGGTCAGATCAGAGGAATGATGGGAAGTGTAGTGTTAGTGACTGACAGATATAGAGTCAGTGAAAGGCTTCTGTATCATAGAGTCAGCACTAAACACTCAGATGGTCAGATCAGAGGAATGATGGGAAGTGTAGTGTTAGTGACTGACAGATATAGAGTCAGTGAAAGGCTTCTGTATCATAGAGTCAGCACTAAACACTCAGATGGTCAGATCAGAGGAATGATGGGAAGTGTAGTGTTAGTGACTGACAGATATAGAGTCAGTGAAAGGCTTCTGTATCATAGAGTCAGCACTAAACACTCAGATGGTCAGATCAGAGGAATGATGGGAAGTGTAGTGTTAGTGACTGTGACAGATATAGAGTCAGTGAAAGGCTTCTGTATCATAGAGTCAGCACTAAACACTCAGATGGTCAGATCAGAGGAATGATGGGAAGTGTAGTGTTAGTGACTGACAGATATAGAGTCAGTGAAAGGCTTCTGTATCATAGAGACAGCACTAAACACTCAGATGGTCAGATCAGAGGAATGATGGGAAGTGTAGTGTTAGTGACTGTGACAGATATAGAGTCAGTGAAAGGCTTCTGTATCATAGAGTCAGCACTAAACACTCAGATGGTCAGATCAGAGGAATGATGGGAAGTGTAGTGTTAGTGACTGACAGATATAGAGTCAGTGAAAGGCTTCTGTATCATAGAGTCAGCACTAAACACTCAGATGGTCAGATCAGAGGAATGATGGGAAGTGTAGTGTTAGTGACTGACAGATATAGAGTCAGTGAAAGGCTTCTGTATCATAGAGTCAGCACTAAACACTCAGATGGTCAGATCAGAGGAAGTTAATAAACCACAGGAGGAGCTGATGATGATAAAGGAAGAGATGTGGCTATATAAAGAACAGAAAGACTGATAGAAACAGAAAATGGCTGATAAGTGTGATCTGTGTCTGCTGGGACTGATCGTTCTCTCTTCTCTTCTCTCAGGTAAACACATCTGTTTATCTATAAAGCCCTGTTTCCACCACAGGAACTTTGGGTGGTTCTCGGTGTGTTTAGACCGCAGGAACTTTGGGTGGTTCTCTGTGTGTTTAGACCGCAGGAACTTTGGGTGGTACTCGGTGTGTTTAGACCGCAGGAACTTTGGGTGGTACTCTGTGTGTTTAGACCGCAGGAACTTTGGGTGGTACTCTGTGTGTTTAGACCGCAGGAACCAGGGTCTAAATGAAGTTCCGGGTAAATATTTCCCCCTCCAAACGGCCCTGCTCGCGAGGTGGTACTTTTTCAAAGTTCAGGAACTTTCGAGGGCGGGACTTGTGCGCTGAACATGCTGATTGGTTGAGCTCACGCAGCATTTTATTTCAACTCGGCATTTTTAAAAGTCTTTTGCGAGGTTCGGTCTCGTTCAGTAAATATCAGTCTTGTGTAACAGGTATAGAAATTACTCTGATAAATGTGTACCGTTAGGAATTATTAACACAAAATGTGTTCATTAATATGTCTTATGTGGTTACCTGTAGAAAACGAGTGTTTCCCCTTTAAGTGCTGTGAGATCACAAGATGCCTTAACTTCCTGCTCTGCCCCCTCCTCTCCCCTTTTGATATTGTAATCTCATGGGAGAGGTGGGTATCTGTCAATTCTCCTGATAATCTTCTTTCATCTTTATCCCAATTATTGCTGTCATATCTATATTTTCACCTAAACTTGTGTGTAAAGTGTTATTTTACATTTCTGTGTGATTATTTTTATCATTTTACTCTTTTTGAGTTATATTTTTGTCTATGGAAGTGAGCACATGGTGATTAAATGTACAACACATTTATTTTATAGAAAGAAAAAGGGCAATCTCACTCAAAGAGGCTGCTTCTTTCTGTTTGACAGATAAAAGATCAGTGAAATCGCGAGTGCTGTACTTAATTAACAACAACACAACACAGAGAACAGACCAGTTACACTTGCTCTCTGTCTGATGGCGCGCGTTCGTCTCAGCCATCTCAGTTGCAATGTCCGTAATAGCTGATAATAATATACATTGTCATTTTAAATCTAGCTTTACAAGCTTTCTGAATATGCTGCTGAATCTGCATATTAGTGCTCTTTTCTGTCGTTGTTAATTTCCTCTTTAGTAAACCTACACATAACCAGCAAAAGCAGCACAGCTTGAATCTCTTCCATACTCGTTATTCATTTTTTTACAGTCTGTTTTTCACCATGTAAACGACCTGACCGATTACTTTTAAGTGTGCGTCCTTACATGACGTGACAGCGCGCCGCGCTCATGTTGACAAGAGAGGAAAGCTCATTTTTCTGAGGGGTAAACTTTTTATTTCGTAAGTTATGAAGATAATGTTGGAGTAATGACACAGCGTATATTGCCCCAGGCAGTTTTTACTTTAACTGCACCTGACAGAAGAATGATTTTTTCCTGAGATGATTATTACACTTTACAGCAAATAAATAACTTATATAATACTGTATTAGTCCTGGTGGCCGTTAAGAGTGGCTCTGGCTACAGTAAACACACTCCAGCTGCTGGAGAAAACAGCGGAGACATTTCTGATGCGGCAGACAAACTGCATGTGACAAAATGATTGCGATTGAAAGTCATCACATGTAAACACCAGATCGGTTTAGATAACGTCTCATGTAAACACCAGATCGGTTTAGATAACGTCTCATGTAAACCCCAGATCGGTTTAGATAACGTCTCATGTAAACACAGGACCGGTTTAGATAACGTCTCATGTTCACACCAGATCGGTTTAGATAACGTCTCATGTTCACACCAGATCGGTTTAGATAACGTCTCATGTAAACACCAGATCGGTTTAGATAACGTCTCATGTTCACACCAGATCGGTTTAGATAACGTCTCATGTTCACACCAGATCGGTTTAGATAACGTCTCATGTAAACACCAGATCGGTTTAGATAACGTCTCATGTTCACACCAGATCGGTTTAGATAACGTCTCATGTTCACACCAGATCGGTTTAGATAACGTCTCATGTAAACACCAGATCGGTTTAGATAACGTCTCATGTAAACCCCAGATCGGTTTAGATAACGTCTCATGTAAACACAGGACCGGTTTAGATAACGTCTCATGTTCACACCAGATCGGTTTAGATAACGTCTCATGTTCACACCAGATCGGTTTAGATAACGTCTCATGTAAACACCAGATCGGTTTAGATAACGTCTCATGTTCACACCAGATCGGTTTAGATAACGTCTCATGTTCACACCAGATCGGTTTAGATAACGTCTCATGTAAACACCAGATCGGTTTAGATAACGTCTCATGTTCACACCAGATCGGTTTAGATAACGTCTCATGTTCACACCAGATCGGTTTAGATAACGTCTCATGTAAACACCAGATCGGTTTAGATAACGTCTCATGTAAACACCAGATCGGTTTAGATAACGTCTCATGTAAACACCAGATCGGTTTAGATAACGTCTCATGTAAACACCAGATCGGTTTAGATAACGTCTCATGTGAACACCAGATCGGTTTAGATAACGTCTCATGTAAACACCAGATCGGTTTAGATAACGGCTCATGTAAACACCAGATCGGTTTAGATAACGTCTCATGTTCACACCAGATCGGTTTAGATAACGTCTCATGTTCACACCAGATCGGTTTAGATAACGTCTCATGTAAACACCAGATCGGTTTAGATAACGTCTCATGTTCACACCAGATCGGTTTAGATAACGTCTCATGTTCACACCAGATCGGTTTAGATAACGTCTCATGTAAACACCAGATCGGTTTAGATAACGTCTCATGTAAACCCCAGATCGGTTTAGATAACGGCTCCTGTAAACACCAGATCGGTTTAGATAACGTCTCATGTAAACACCAGATCGGTTTAGATAACGTCTCGTGTAAACACCAGATCGGTTTAGATAACGTCTCATGTAAACACCAGATCGGTTTAGATAACGTCTCGTGTAAACACCAGATCGGTTTAGATAACGTCTCGTGTAAACACCAGATCGGTTTAGATAACGTCTCATGTAAACACCAGATCGGTTTAGATAACGTCTCATGTAAACACCAGATCGGTTTAGATAACGTCTCATGTGAACACCAGATCGGTTTAGATAACGTCTCGTGTAAACACCAGATCGGTTTAGATAACGTCTCGTGTAAACACCAGATCGGTTTAGATAACGTCTCATGTAAACACCAGATCGGTTTAGATAACGTCTCATGTAAACACCAGATCGGTTTAGATAACGTCTCATGTAAACACCAGATCGGTTTAGATAACGTCTCATGTGAACACCAGATCGGTTTAGATAACGTCTCATGTGAACACCAGATCGGTTTAGATAACGTCTCATGTAAACCCCAGATCGGTTTAGATAACGGCTCCTGTAAACACCAGATCGGTTTAGATAACGTCTCATGTAAACACCAGATCGGTTTAGATAACGTCTCGTGTAAACACCAGATCGGTTTAGATAACGTCTCATGTAAACACCAGATCGGTTTAGATAACGTCTCGTGTAAACACCAGATCGGTTTAGATAACGTCTCATGTAAACACCAGATCGGTTTAGATAACGTCTCATGTGAACACCAGATCGGTTTAGATAACGTCTCATGTGAACACCAGATCGGTTTAGATAACATCTCATGTGAACACCAGATCGGTTTAGATAACGTCTCATGTAAACACCAGATCGGTTTAGATAACGGCTCATGTGAACACCAGATCGGTTTAGATAACGTCTCATGTAAACCCCAGATCGGTTTAGATAACGTCTCATGTAAACACCAGATCGGTTTAGATAACGCCTCATGTGAACACCAGATCGGTTTAGATAACGTCTCATGTGAACACCAGATCGGTTTAGATAACGTCTCATGTAAACACCAGATCGGTTTAGATAACGTCTCTTGTAAACCCCAGATCGGTTTAGATAACGTCTCGTGTAAACCCCAGATCGGTTTAGATAACGTCTCGTGTAAACACCAGATCGGTTTAGATAACGTCTCATGTAAACCCCAGATCGGTTTAGATAACGGCTCATGTAAACCCCAGATCGGTTTAGATAACGTCTCATGTAAACACCAGATCGGTTTAGATAACGGCTCATGTGAACACCAGATCGGTTTAGATAACGTCTCATGTAAACCCCAGATCGGTTTAGATAACGTCTCATGTAAACACCAGATCGGTTTAGATAACGTCTCATGTGAACACCAGATCGGTTTAGATAACGTCTCATGTGAACACCAGATCGGTTTAGATAACGCCTCATGTAAACACCAGATCGGTTTAGATAACGCCTCATGTAAACACCAGATCGGTTTAGATAACGCCTCATGTAAACACCAGATCGGTTTAGATAACGTCTCATGTAAACACCAGATCGGTTTAGATAACGTCTCGTGTAAACACCAGATCGGTTTAGATAACGTCTCGTGTAAACACCAGATCGGTTTAGATAACGTCTCATGTAAACACCAGATCGGTTTAGATAACGTCTCATGTAAACACCAGATCGGTTTAGATGACGTCTCATGTAAACACCAGATCGGTTTAGATGACGTCTCATGTAAACACCAGATCGGTTTAGATAACGGCTCATGTAAACCCCAGATCGGTTTAGATAACGTCTCGTGTAAACACCAGATCGGTTTAGATAACGTCTCATGTAAACACCAGATCGGTTTAGATAACGGCTCATGTGAACACCAGATCGGTTTAGATAACGTCTCATGTAAACACCAGATCGGTTTAGATAACGGCTCATGTAAACACCAGATCGGTTTAGATAACGTCTCGTGTAAACACCAGATCGGTTTAGATAACGGCTCATGTAAACACCAGATGGGTTTAGATAACGGCTCATGTAAACACCAGATCGGTTTAGATAACGTCTCATGTGAACACCAGATCGGTTTAGATAACGTCTCGTGTAAACACCAGATCGGTTTAGATAACGTCTCATGTAAACACCAGATCGGTTTAGATAACGTCTCGTGTAAACACCAGATCGGTTTAGATAAGGTCTCGTGTAAACACCAGATCGGTTTAGATAACGTCTCGTGTAAACACCAGATCGGTATAGATAACGGCTCATGTAAACACCAGATCGGTTTAGATAACGGCTCATGTGAACACCAGATTGGTTTAGATAACGGCTCATGTAAACACCAGATCGGTTTAGATAACGTCTCGTGTAAACACCAGATCGGTTTAGATAACGGCTCATGTAAACCCCAGATCGGTTTAGATAACGTCTCATGTAAACCCCAGATCGGTTTAGATAACGCCTCATGTAAACACCAGATCGGTTTAGATAACGTCTCATGTAAACACCAGAACGGTTTAGATAACGGCTCATGTAAACACCAGATCGGTTTAGATAACGTCTCGTGTAAACACCAGATCGGTTTAGATAACGTCTCATGTAAACACCAGATCGGTTTAGATGACGTCTCATGTAAACACCAGATTCGGTTTAGATAACGCCTCATGTAAACACCAGATCGGTTTAGATAACGTCTCATGTAAACCCCAGATCGGTTTAGATAACGTCTCATGTAAACACCAGATCGGTTTAGATAACGTCTCATGTAAACACCAGATCGGTTTAGATAACGTCTCATGTATACACCAGATCGGTTTAGATAACGTCTCATGTAAACACCAGATCGGTTTAGATAACGTCTCATGTAAACACCAGATCGGTTTAGATAACGTCTCATGTATACACCAGATCGGTTTAGATAACGTCTCATGTAAACACCAGATCGGTTTAGATAACGTCTCATGTATACACCAGATCGGTTTAGATAACGTCTCATGTAAACACCAGATCGGTTTAGATAACGTCTCATGTAAACACCAGATCGGTTTAGATAACGCCTCATGTAAACCCCAGATCGGTTTAGATAACGTCTCGTGTAAACACCAGATCGGTTTAGATAACGGCTCATGTAAACACCAGATCGGTTTAGATAACGGCTCATGTAAACACCAGATCGGTTTAGATAACGTCTCATGTAAACACCAGATCGGTTTAGATAACGCCTCATGTAAACACCAGATCGGTTTAGATAACGCCTCATGTAAACACCAGATCGGTTTAGATAACGCCTCATGTAAACACCAGATCGGTTTAGATAACGTCTCATGTATACACCAGATCGGTTTAGATAACGTCTCATGTAAACACCAGATCGGTTTAGATGACGTCTCATGTAAACACCAGATCGGTTTAGATAACGTCTCATGTAAACACCAGATCGGTTTAGATAACGTCTCATGTAAACACCAGATCGGTTTAGATAACGCCTCATGTAAACACCAGATCGGTTTAGATAACGCCTCATGTGAACACCAGATCGGTTTAGATAACGCCTCATGTGAACACCAGATCGGTTTAGATAACGTCTCATGTGAACACCAGATCGGTTTAGATAACGCCTCATGTGAACACCAGATCGGTTTAGATAACGTCTCATGTGAACACCAGATCGGTTTAGATAACGTCTCATGTAAACACCAGATCGGTTTAGATAACGTCTCATGTAAACACCAGATCGGTTTAGATAACGCCTCATGTAAACACCAGATCGGTTTAGATAACGTCTCATGTGAACACCAGATCGGTTTAGATAACGCCTCATGTGAACACCAGATCGGTTTAGATAACGTCTCATGTGAACACCAGATCGGTTTAGATAACGTCTCATGTAAACACCAGATCGGTTTAGATAACGTCTCATGTAAACACCAGATCGGTTTAGATAACGCCTCATGTAAACACCAGATCGGTTTAGATAACGTCTCATGTATACACCAGATCGGTTTAGATAACGTCTCATGTAAACACCAGATCGGTTTAGATGACGTCTCATGTAAACACCAGATCGGTTTAGATGACGTCTCATGTAAACACCAGATCGGTTTAGATAACGTCTCATGTAAACACCAGATCGGTTTAGATAACGCCTCATGTAAACACCAGATCGGTTTAGATAACGCCTCATGTAAACACCAGATCGGTTTAGATAACGCCTCATGTAAACACCAGATCGGTTTAGATAACGTCTCATGTATACACCAGATCGGTTTAGATAACGTCTCATGTAAACACCAGATCGGTTTAGATGACGTCTCATGTAAACACCAGATCGGTTTAGATAACGTCTCATGTAAACACCAGATCGGTTTAGATAACGGCTCATGTAAACACCAGATCGGTTTAGATAACGTCTCATGTAAACACCAGATCGGTTTAGATGACGTCTCATGTAAACACCAGATCGGTTTAGATAACGCCTCATGTAAACACCAGATCGGTTTAGATAACGTCTCATGTAAACACCAGATCGGTTTAGATAACGCCTCATGTAAACACCAGATCGGTTTAGATAACGTCTCATGTATACACCAGATCGGTTTAGATAACGTCTCATGTAAACACCAGATCGGTTTAGATGACGTCTCATGTAAACACCAGATCGGTTTAGATAACGTCTCATGAAAACACCAGATCGGTTTAGATAACGTCTCATGTAAACCCCAGATCGGTTTAGATAACGGCTCATGTAAACCCCAGATCGGTTTAGATAACGGCTCATGTGAACACCAGATCGGTTTAGATAACGTCTCATGTATACACCAGATCGGTTTAGATAACGGCTCATGTATACACCAGATCGGTTTAGATAACGGCTCATGTATACACCAGATCGGTTTAGATAACGGCTCATGTATACACCAGATCGGTTTAGATAACGGCTCATGTGAACACCAGATCGGTTTAGATAACGTCTCATGTATACACCAGATCGGTTTAGATAACGTCTCATGTAAACACCAGATCGGTTTAGATAACGCCTCATGTAAACACCAGATCGGTTTAGATAACGTCTCATGTAAACACCAGATCGGTTTAGATAACGTCTCATGTAAACACCAGATCGGTTTAGATAACGTCTCATGTAAACACCAGATCGGTTTAGATAACGCCTCATGTAAACACCAGATCGGTTTAGATAACGTCTCATGTATACACCAGATCGGTTTAGATAACGTCTCATGTAAACACCAGATCGGTTTAGATGACGTCTCATGTAAACACCAGATCGGTTTAGATGACGTCTCATGTAAACACCAGATCGGTTTAGATAACGTCTCATGTAAACACCAGATCGGTTTAGATAACGCCTCATGTAAACACCAGATCGGTTTAGATAACGCCTCATGTAAACACCAGATCGGTTTAGATAACGCCTCATGTAAACACCAGATCGGTTTAGATAACGTCTCATGTATACACCAGATCGGTTTAGATAACGTCTCATGTAAACACCAGATCGGTTTAGATGACGTCTCATGTAAACACCAGATCGGTTTAGATAACGTCTCATGTAAACACCAGATCGGTTTAGATAACGGCTCATGTAAACACCAGATCGGTTTAGATAACGTCTCATGTAAACACCAGATCGGTTTAGATGACGTCTCATGTAAACACCAGATCGGTTTAGATAACGCCTCATGTAAACACCAGATCGGTTTAGATAACGTCTCATGTAAACACCAGATCGGTTTAGATAACGCCTCATGTAAACACCAGATCGGTTTAGATAACGTCTCATGTATACACCAGATCGGTTTAGATAACGTCTCATGTAAACACCAGATCGGTTTAGATGACGTCTCATGTAAACACCAGATCGGTTTAGATAACGTCTCATGAAAACACCAGATCGGTTTAGATAACGTCTCATGTAAACCCCAGATCGGTTTAGATAACGGCTCATGTAAACCCCAGATCGGTTTAGATAACGGCTCATGTGAACACCAGATCGGTTTAGATAACGTCTCATGTATACACCAGATCGGTTTAGATAACGTCTCATGTAAACACCAGATCGGTTTAGATGACGTCTCATGTAAACCCCAGATCGGTTTAGATAACGGCTCATGTAAACACCAGATCGGTTTAGATAACGGCTCATGTAAACCCCAGATCGGTTTAGATAACGTCTCATGTAAACACCAGATCGGTTTAGATAACGGCTCATGTGAACACCAGATCGGTTTAGATAACGTCTCATCTAAACACCAGATCGGTTTAGATAACGGCTCATGTTAACACCAGATCGGTTTAGATAACGGCTCATGTAAACCCCAGATCGGTTTAGATAACGGCTCATGTGAACACCAGATCGGTTTAGATAACGGATCATGTAAACCCCAGATCGGTTTAGATAACGTCTCATGTAAACACCAGATCGGTTTAGATAACGTCTCATGTAAACACCAGATCGGTTTAGATAACGGCTCATGTGAACACCAGATCGGTTTAGATAACGGCTCATGTAAACACCAGATCGGTTTAGATAACGTCTCATGTAAACACCAGATCGGTTTAGATAACGTCTCGTGTAAACACCAGATCGGTTTAGATAACGTCTCATGTAAACCCCAGATCGGTTTAGATAACGTCTCATGTAAACACCAGATCGGTTTAGATAACGTCTCATGTAAACCCCAGATCGGTTTAGATAACGTCTCATGTAAACACCAGATCGGTTTAGATAACGGCTCATGTGAACACCAGATCGGTTTAGATAACGGCTCATGTAAACCCCAGATCGGTTTAGATAACGTCTCGTGTAAACACCAGATCGGTTTAGCTTGTTTGGGAGTGCAGCACGCTCAGGCAGCTCTCGAGGGGGCTGCTTGGGAGCATTGTGAGCGTCTTCCACTAAGAACGCTGCGCTCCCGCCGGGCACTCTTCGAGGAGGGTGCCTCGGCTCGTGTTCCCCGCGGCTCGGGTTCCCTGC